>NC_136527.1:102327797-102362797 GCF_053919585.1 Euprymna scolopes | reverse complement strand
TTATGGGCACCCTTTAGATTATGCAGCCAGACTTTATGGGCACCCTTTAGATCACATCAACAATTCCCCCACTAACCAACAATCACGACGTTGTTTGCTCAGCAACCGACAAAGCTAATATGCGTGCCAGCCGGTTTGCCTCGAACTCCACACTGGACCCTTCCAACCACCCCCTGCCTGACTTTCCTTTGCGGACAGACGCCACGCTAGATAATCTAAAAATTACCCCTGCTCAGGTACATGCTATCATAAAAAAATCTTGACACTTCAAAAGCATGTGGACCTGATCTCATCCCAGCTGTGCTATTAAAAAAGTGCTCAGCCGAAGTAGCTCCAGTTCTCTCCAAACTCTACAACAAATGCCTTAATGAATCCTGCTTTCCGGGCTGTTGGAAAACCGCTTCTGTGATACCAATATTCAAGAATTCTGGCGAAAGAACTGACCCATCAAATTATCGCCCCATTAGCCTCCTCCCACTTTTTGCCAAAATATTTGAGACCTTAATTAACCATGCTCTAGTCCAGCATCTTACAGATGCTAAACTTCTGACTGACAAACAATATGGATTTAGACAAACCCGTTCCACAGCTGACATCCTCACTGTAATCTCTGAACGTATATACCATTCACTGGGCAAAGCGGGGGAGGGCAGAGTTGTAGCTCTAGATATATCTAAGGCTTTTGACAGGTATGGCACAAGGGTCTCCTCAGGAAAATTAAATCATACGGTATCACTGGTAGAATACTTAGCATAATTAAATCCTTCTTAGATAAGAGAAAAATCCAGGTTATCCATGACGGTTGAACATCTAAACAGTGTGATATAAATGCGGGAGTGCCTCAGGGGTCTATTCTTGGGCCTCTATTGTTCCTGATATTTATTAATGACCTCCCCGACAAAACTGCCTCTGAGATGGGTATATATGCTGATGACACTACACTCTATAACAGGCATGACAGGAAAACAAATGAACACATATCTAAAGAAATGGCAAAAACACTAGAGGATGACCTCCAATCTGTAGTGGAATGGGGACATAAATGGATGGTCACATTCAATGCTGCCAAAACTTAACTGGTTTCCTTCAATAACTACAAGAAACCTTCTCTGACACCAAAGGCAATGGCCAGTGACTCCCTGTTTGAGAGTACATCTTTCAAACTGCTTAGCCTAACGTTCACAGGAAACATGAGCTGGAACAATTATATTGAAAACATGCCAGGGCCGCTGCAAAAAAGGTAGGCTCTCTCTACCGTGCTAGAAAACTACTGACACCTGAAAGTATCCTGTATCTCTATAAGGCCACCATTCGCCCATGTATGGAGTATTGCTGTCACATCTGGGCTGGTGCGTCTACTACTAGTCTCTCGCTCCTAGACAAGGTTAAAAAAAGAGTCGCCAATCTGATAGGCCCTGAACTGGCATCTAAGCTTCAGCCTCTGTCTCATCGACGAAACGTTGCATCCCTCTGCTTGTTCTACAAGTATTTTAATGGTGAATGCTCTGACGAACTGCAGACACTTGTGTCCCCACAACGCAGACACCCTTGACAAACCCGACAGGCAGCTAAATCCCACCCCCACACAGTAGAGATCCCTAGATGTAAAAGATCTTTCTACTCCAGTAGTTTCTTCCCCAGAACCGCTAGACTCTGGAATTCCATTCCAGGTTCCTGCTTCCCTAACTGTACTGACATGCAGAAGTTCAAGTGCAATGTGAACCGACATCTTGCTGCCCAAATCCCTACATAGTGCCCCAGTAGTTGCTGACCCTGATAGTAGCCCCCTACACCAAAGTGGCAATGTGCCTTGTTTGGGGTGAAAATGTAATAAAAAATAAAAATTAAAAAAAAGATTATGCAGCCAGACTTTGTGGGTACCCTTTAGATTATGTAGGCAGACTGTGTGTGTGTGTGTATATATATATATATATATATATATATATACACACACACACACACACATATACACAAAAACTAAGTAAAAAAAATAATTGCACACATGGATTAAAATTACTCTAAAAATACAACCTAATAAAATAGCATTCAATACAAGTACTAACAATTAAGAAATAAACTAAAGTAACACCAATATATAATTATCTTCTTTCATACTAGCATGAATACCCGGCATTGCCCGGGTGGACATGAAATTTGGTAATGATTTCAAATGTTAAAAAAAAGACTTGGGTGCCATCAGCTAGAATCGAAACCAAAACATTCAGCACTCCTGCATTTAGCATTCCAGCCTAAACGCATTGAGTCAAGTACGATAACCATTATGCCAGCTTGACATATTTACAAAGTGTTTTCAAGCTTTCTTATTCTTAACAAAAAGAAGCTGTCATGTTTCATGGCCGCACATGAGCAATCGGGAAACAGTTGAAAGCCGATTTAAGAAGTTTTCCACGCGTAATGCCCTGTAGATCAAAAAATTTGTTGAGTATATAGGTTGAAAAGTGTCCTCACGCATGCGCACACAGAGTCTCACTTTTATAGATATACAAATGTGCTGTTTCTTTTTTTATTAAATTAATTATGTAATTGATAGTATAAAAAAAACAAAAAATAAACGTGTCTCTTATCTTTCATGCGTAGGAAGTGAGATAGGTGTATCCACACAGAGATGGCACAATATGACAATATCCTGGAGGTTCTTTTTACATAGGCATCACCACTTATCAAGACCCAGAGGCTACTCGAGGATAAGAGTTAAAAAGTGTACAGTAGTCAATTGGACAATATAATAATCGTTAGTAATGGAAATTCAGTAAATTTGTTAACTTAAGTTGAATGGCTCATCAAGAACTTGTTTACGTTAGACTTGAAGACAACTATATTGTAGTCAGCTAGAAAGTAGCCAAACGCAACACAGTTCCACAGACGTGCAATTCTAAGAAAGAAACTTTGTTCATGGAATCTATGTTTAGGTTTAGGCACAGATAAAGAGTGACGAAAATTAGTGATAGTGTTTTCAGCTAGACGAGTGTTTCTCATGAAAGTTTGGCGAGGGTGGATCATAGATTGGAGCTCAGACGAGCACTTGCCATGAAAATAACAATAAAGCAGAGACAGCCTCACAACATCTCTTCTGTGAGAAAGGGGTTGCAAAAGAGAAAAAGGACATCACCTACAAGGCTACGAAGTCTGTTTTGAACTCTGTCAAGTCAGGATGAGTTCTTTCTAACAGCTCCTGCTCAGACGTGGCAACAGTACTCCATTGCATCATTAGGGAGATATCTACTGGATCGATAGAAGGATCCGAACATTTTTCCAGCGACCTTGGCAACGGATATGCTGAATGCAGGTGTAGATCAAAAATTCGTTGAGTATATATATATTTATTTTTTTACACGGTGGTCACCACTTATCAAGGCCTGGAAGCCACTCAGGGATAAGGGTTATTGCAAGTACAGTACGTTAGTGTGGAGATTTAATGAAGTGTTTACTTAAGGGGGCGGTTTATTAGGAATTTGTTAACGTTGGACTTGAAGACATCCAAGCCGTAGTCAGGTGGGAAGCAGACAGACAGAACAGAGTTCCACAGGCGTACAGTTCTATGAAAGAAGCTTTGTTCATGGAATCCACGTTTTGATTTAGGCACAGATAAAGAGTGGGGAAAATTTTTTACAGTGGATTCAGCTAGACGGGTGTTTTTTGTGAAAGATTGGCGAGGGGGGACCAGAGATTGGAGTTCAGACGAGCACCTGCCATGGAAATAACGATAAAACAAGGATAGGCTCGCAACGTCTCTTCTGTGGGAGAAAGGTTGCAGGGTAGAGAAAAGGGCATCCCCCACTAAGCCACGAAGTCTATTTTGTACTCTGTCAAGGCATGATAGGCTGTTTTTAGCAGCTCCTGCCCAGATATGGCAACAGTATTCCATCCTTGGACGTACTTGGCTTTTATATAGATAGAGAATTGCATCAGTAGTGAGATGTCTTCTGGAGCGGTAGAAGGATCCCACCATCTTTCCAGCGACCTTGGCAACAGACTTGATGTACGTGTTCCATTTCAGATCAGGAGTAAAGGACAAACCCAGAAGCTTGTCAAAACACGGGGCTTCTCCTAGACGAGAGCCATCCATTTCAATTGATGCCAGATGGGGAAAAATTCGTTGAGTATATAGGTTGAGAAGTGTCCTCACACACACGCACTCTCACTTTTATATATAGATAGCTCATAGTAATCTCTTTTTTCTTTCATTCTAAAGAATACAATATCCTAAAAAAAAAAAAAAAAAAAAAACTAACCTAATTGTAATTGTCATTCTAGACTAGCTGTTGACTTGTTGGAGGTCAAGGTTATGGGGGAAACCTTACACTTATCTAAACCATGCCAAATGGTGTTTCGTTGTTTCTGCTCTAATACCCACTGATTATGTAGAAAGAACTTGAAGCAAAAATAAACATAATTAGCTTTTAATGCTTATTTGCATTTTGTGGCGTAATTTTTTTTTTTGTTTAAGACTAGCAGGTCGCCAGGCGTTGCCCGGTTGTAAAATACGTATGAATATTATGCAGGGCTCTATGGACAAATTTATTTTTAGTTGACCTTTGACAACTAAATATTTTCGTTTACTAATCAAATAGAAAGGTTACTAGCTAAACCTACATGATTTTTAGAATATGACATGTTCGTTCTGTGACGAGTATGTACATCAAAGATTTTTTTTTTTTTTTTTTTTTTTTTTTTTAAATACGTGTAATTCTAAATATACAACGAATTTGATGTTGATACTTGAAGGTATAAACATTCTAATTTCTTCAGATGTTTTTTTTAAACAGCCTTCGTTAAAAAAAAATAAAATAAAATGTATATATTCTATTAAACTTTTATTGTTTAAATAATTTAAGTTTGTTCGTTTTATTAAAAAAAAAAAAAGCTGAAAAGATATTTTCCTCTCAGTAGTGACCTTTGGAAAATTGTCAGTGAAAGAAACACAATCGTCAATCCACTGTGAATAATTTCCCCCACTCTATATCTGTGCCTAAATCAAAACGTGGATTCCATGAACAAAGCTTCTTTCTTAGAACTGCACGCCTGTGGAACTCTGTTCCGTCTGCCTGCTTCCCTCCGGACTACAACTTGGATGTCTTCAAGTCCAATGTTAACAAATTCCTTATGAACCGCCCCCTTAAGTAAACACTTCAGCAAATCTCCTCACTAACGTAATGTACTTGCAATAACCCTTATCCCTGAGTGGCTTCCGGGCCTTGATAAGTGGTGATCACTGTAAAAAAAATATATATATATATATATATATATATAAACGTTTTATTATTTCTAGTCGCCATTTTGAAAAAAAAAAAAAAAAAAAAAAAAATCACTCACAAATGCAACTGTTTCACTTACAATGTAGAGCTCTGTCAGTGCAGGGTCATACGATTACTACCGGTCGGGAGATTTGAACCCGGCCACAAAGCAATCTCTGACTGCATTAGCAAGGAACAAACCTCACGGCCAATCTCAAGCACAGTTTGATGTCGGTGTGGGAACTGTACACACAATTATTTGCCAGGAACAAAAGATGTGAGGTCCTTCTTGCATTACATATTTTGTAGGGTGCTTTCAACCTAATTGATCCCTTTCAATTAATAATACTTGAAAGTATAAACATTCGAATTTCTTCAGATATTTTTTTAAACAGTCTTTGCTAAAAAAAAAAAAGAAAAAAGTATATTGTTCTATTAAATTTTTTTTTTTTTTTTTTTTTTACAGTGATCACCACTTATCAAGGCCCGGAAGCCACTCAGGGATAAGGGTTATTGTAAGTACATTACGTTAGTGTGGAGATGTGATGAAGTGTTTAATTAAGGGGGCGGTTCATTAGGAATTTGTTAACATTGGACTTGAAGACATCCAAGTTGTAGTCTGGAGGGAAGCAGGCAGACGGAACAGAGTTGTTTAAATAATTTAACTTTGTTCGTTTTATATAAAAAAAAATTTGAAAAGATTTTTCACTCAGTAGTGAGCTTTGGAAGATTGTTAGTGAAAGAAACACAATCGCCAAAAGATAAGCGTTTCATTATTTCTAGTTGCCATTTTGAAAAAAAAATCACTTGTAAATGCGACTGTTTCACTCGCAATGCTAAGCCCTGTTAGATTTTAATTAATGCAGATTTCTTATCTGTAATATAAATCTCACCTGTCTGTTTAAATGTATGTATGTATGTTTGCCTAAAACTTTCGACAGCAGCGATGGATTTTCATGTGATCAGTATCATTTTGAAGCTCAACCCTTCGGATGACAAATATAAAAAAACATTCATTCCTTCACCCTCAACTGGGCACTTTTCTACAGGGAGGGGGGGGGATCGCTTTTTTCGCCAATATTTTCGAAAGTCATCCCCTTTTTTTGATTGACTAGCCTTAATTTAAACCTTCGCCACTTCCAGTTTGGCGATGGACGCAACGGCAAAGACGTCACTTTTTTTTTTTGTAGGCTGAGATAGACTGCGTCACACACACACAGACAGACAAACATTAGGAAAATTTATGATAAGATATTTGTTTTTTTGACCACGTTTAATGATGTCCACATTAAGGAAAAACGAAAAGATATAAAAAGGAACGTGTGCACAGACAAACGTTCGAGAGAGGTTTGAGAGAACAAAGGTCGAACGGAAGTCGCATGATCACGGTTTGTTCGGCAAAGTACCCAGAAATAAATGTTGTTATCGCAAAAAAACGAGTTTGAATTATTACTGTCTTCTGTTCCTTGCGACGTACTCTGCTACGTGTTGGGTCCCGTTACTTTAAAACATTTGTAAACGTGGACTACGTTGTCTTTGGACAGTATTACTGGATAAACTTTTTTAGGGCGAGTAGAACCCCCCCCCCCGCCAAAAAAAAAAGAAAAAAAAAAAGAAAAAAAAAAGAAAAAAAAAAGAAAAAAAAAAAGAAAAACAAAAAAAGAAAAAAAAAGAAAACGGTTAGTAGAAAAACGTAGTAGAAACAAAAAACCAGTTAGTAGGACCCCCCCCCATAAAAAAAACTAATTGTATCTTTTAAAGTAGTAGTTTCCTAAAAGTAAAAAAAAAAAAAAAAAAAAAAAAAACAAATAGAAAAGAAAATTTTTTATGTGGATTGCATTTAAAAACAAAGGTCAAAGAGAAATACAATGTTTTACAAATATTTTAATGGAATGTGTTCCGATGGACTCATTTCACCTGTACCCCCTCGACATACAAACCCGCTTTCTGACTTCCGGTTTAAAAAAAAAAAAATTTGTTTGCTCATCTATTTCATGGCAGCCCTGTCTAAAGTCCGATACTAAAAGCCACTGTTGCTATTCATACATTCAATAACCCTTATCCTCGAGTGGCTTCCGGGTCTTGATAAGTGGCGACCCCTTTGTAAAAAAGAAACAAAGAAAGAAACAACAACAAAAAAAAAAAAAAAAAAAAAAAACTACAATCATATTTAGTTTCGAAAGAACAATGCGGCATAAGATGGTAGACGTTCTGGAAAACAAACGCGCCTTCAACAACGGACAACATGGATTGCGACAGAGGCGCTCCTGCTTGTCACAGCTACCACCTCACTACGAGAGCATCCTAGATAATGGTGAAGATAACGTCGACGTAATCTATATATATAAAAGCGAAAATGTATGTATGTATGTATGTATATATGTATGTATGTACGCTTTTCCTCGATGTCCACAAAAGGCTTCTTTCAGAGAAGCGCTTGCTCGGTTCACAACTGCTTAAAACTTTTTATATCATCTATAAATTGTAATATCTCAGAGTTATCCACGGAGCTCGCCTGTCTATTTAATTTTATTGACTTTCAAACGTTAATTATTCCACATTTCCCGCATTGGCACGCGTTACATTCGGTTTTTGGTATAAAAAAAAGCGAAACTCGACTCTAATCACAGGCCGAAAGCCAGTTGTCTCAAGAGAGCTAAGTAACGTTTGTTCAATGTCGACTTCGTCATATCAGACTGTAGCTTTCATTTCGCTCCTCCTAATAAACAGGGAGCGGGTTTTTAAAAACAAACAAACCGATTTATTCACCTCATTCAAAACTGTCCCGCACAAAATGCTTACTGCTGAATACCTATCGCCGTCACGTCAATCAAAAACGCGCACCTGTTTTTTTTTTTTTTTTTAAACACTTTACTATTTTTCAACTGCGTGTCGTGAAGGCTCCGTTTTTTTTTTCACGGGCACCTGTTTTTTTTTCACATTTTCGGGGTTTTTTCACATACCCCGAAAAACACCCGGGCAACGCCGGGTACCCCTCGTTAGTCTATATAGATTTCGCAAAAGCTTTCGACAAAGTAGACATCGTACGCTCTTATTAAAAGCCACTGCTGCTATTCAGTGCACAAGGTCAACAATATTTTATTTGTTTTTAAAGTGTTTTTCTTACAAATAAATGCAATTTAATCCCGTTGAGTTAAAAAAAAAAAAAAAAAAAAAAAAAAAAACTGATTTAAATATAAATATACAATATATAACTCATCATATTTATAACCATATTTACTGTTTTTAGTAGCGCTCCTATGGATTCCGAAGATTATTTTCAGGCTTTACTTAAAAATATTTTCTCTTCAAGAAAGGGGTCGATAGAAACAGTTTTAGTAGTGCTTTTAATAGGGCCTCCTTAATTTTAATTAGTGCTTGCAGTAGTGCTCTAGAGGCTTTCTGAATTTTATTTCTTTCACTCATTTCTTTCGCCCACATCTGGGCTGGTGCATCTACCACTAGTCTTTACCTCTTAGATAAAGTACGAAAAAGAGTTGTCAATCTAATCAGTCCCACTTTATCAACTAAGCTCCAGCCCCTGTCCCATCGCCGCAATTTTGCATCACTGTGCCTGTTTTAGAAATATTTTAACGGAACGTGTTCTGATGAACTCGTTTCACTTGTACCCCCCTCGACGTACATATCCCTCCCGCATAAACCCGCTTAAGCAATAAGATCTTCCCACTTCACAGTTGATGTCCCTAAATGCCAGAAAGCTTTCTATTCTGATGGCTTCTACCCTCGAACAGCTAGACTTTGGAACTCCCTTCCTGCTGCCTGCTTCCCTGGCTCTACTGTTATGCAGAAATTTAAATGTAACATAAACAAATATCTTGTTAATCTTTCCTAGACATGACCCAAAATAGTAGCCCCTTAGGTCCAAGAAGTGGCGATATGCTTTGTAAGGGGCGAACATAAGTAATTTAAAAAAAAAAAAATTTAAAAAAAAAAAAAGAAAAAAAAATTTAAAAAAAAAAAAAAAAAATTAAAAAAAAAAAGAAAAGGAAAAAAAAAGGTGCACAATCGCGGTTTATTCGGGGGGAAATACCTGGAACTAAATGTTGTTTCAACATATTGTTCCTATTTACAATGCCTCCCCACGAGACAGAGTTAGACACCAGGGTCGTTTTTTAATGTGGAGAAAAGGAACAAAAATAAAAAATTGTCTCAGTCGTGAAGGATTTCTCCTCCACTGACAGAACAAGAAATTAAAGTGCAGCATCTGAAGAACAGATACTATACTTTGATTGTTGCTCAAACTTTTTTAAGGGGTTCATTTTTTTTTATTGCGTTTTCACCCCAAACAAGGCACAGCGCCACCTTGATGTAGGGGGCTATTATCAGGGACAATTTGCAGAAATACTATGTCGGGAGTTGATTGAGCAGCACGATGCCTGTTCACTTTTTTTTTTTTTTACACAGTGATAACCACTTATCAAGGCCTGGAAGCCACTCAGGGATAAGGGTTATTGCAAGTACATTCGCAATTACACTTGAACTTCTGCGCGTCAGTACAGTTGCGAAAGCAGGAACCCGGAAGGGAGTTCAAAAATTTAGCAGTTTTGGGGAAGAAACTATTAGAGTAGAAGACTTTCTTACATTTACGGATTTCTACTGTGAAGGGGTGGGATTTAGCTGCTTAAAAGATCGCACTATAACCTAAGATTTTTTTTATTTTAGCGTATTTTCACCCCTAAACAAGGCACAGCGTCACTATGATGTAGGGAGCTACTATCAAGGACAATTTGCAGGGATACTATGTAGGGAGTTGAGCTGCAAGATGTCTGCTAACATTACACTTCAACTTCTGCATGTCAGTACAGTTGGGGAAGCAGAGACTCGGAAGGGTATTCCAAAGTCTAGCAGTTCTAGGGAAGAAACTATACTATTAAAGTAGAAGGCTCTTACATCTAGATTACCTATTCATGGTTGAGAAGGTTTCTTGTAATTATTGAAGGAAACAAGCTTAGTCTTAGCAGCATTAAATATCAATTTTTGTCCACATTCTACTACAGACTGGAGGTCTTCCTCTAGGATTTCCGCCATTGCCTTGGATACGTGCTCATTCATTTTCCCCCTCGTACCTGTAATAGAGACTGGTGTCATCAGCAAATATACCCATTTTAAACTATTTTATCAGGAAGGTCATTTATGAATATCCGGAATAAAGATCCAAGGATCAACCCCCCCGAGGTACTAGTTGAAAAAATGCTTAAGCACCCCTACCCTTATTTCAGAAGAGCCAGTCCCCCACTCCCCACACATACACATTAATAACGACCTCGGACCACAGCTGCCTTCCTAAGGAAGCAAATAACCCCAAAATACTATAAAACAATATACACATTCCCAAACCAATAAAAGCAAACACACACATACGCACGCACATACACACACACACACACACCCTAAAGGAAAAGAAAAAAACATTAGCAGAAAGAGATAGCGACTACAGCAGCGAGGTCAACGTCTCCCTGGACAAGCCCAATAAAAAAGCAATAAAAATTCTGCATACCAATGAATAATAAACACTTACAAGCCTCCACCCCTTGGAAAAACTTCAAATTAACTACGAAAATCAAATCGCCATTTTTACACATTTGAAAATAATTTCTGACGAGGACGCATCACAGACCGTCTGAAACGCGCGTAAACGATTTCAATGACTTAAAAACATTATTACAATGATCCAAACAATTCTCAATGAAAAACCAAGACACGGAATAATAAAATAATGTTAAAAAATACACATTGTTGGTGACTACTCCCTTATTTAAATATACATCTTTCTTTCGTTGGAATTTATTAACCCATTTTATATATATATATATATATATATATATATATAAAAAATGAAATAAGAATTACAGTTAAGCTTACCAAAATAATCCAAGATGGCAAAACTAAAGTATATTATGAATATTGGAGAGTTTATATGTATAAAGTAATCTCAACCAGATGTAAAAGCTCAATAAAACCAAATAGGAAATAGAGCTTATAATGAGAACAAGTAGTTAATAAAGTCTTTATTAACTACTTGTTCTTATATATATATATATATCTGAATACTCTTTATGTAAAATTTCAAATGTTTAGACCAGAAATTATCTGAGTAATTCGGTAGAGACCGCAGATGTCAAATTTTTTAAAACTTTGACCCCTATTATGACCCCTTAATATTTATTGTTTTGCGCTCAAATCAAGTTAAGTTAGATCCATGTCCACGTAACCTATATCTAAAATGCCAAGTGTTTAGACCGAAAATTGGCAGATGAGCTTGGTAGAGTTATCAAAGGTCAAATCGTTTAACTTTGACCCCTTAACAGCCAAATTTCTGCCCGAAAAACGGATTACAAAGATTTTCCCCAAATCTCAGTACCCTGTATATCAAATTTCGAGTCTGTAGACTTAAAATTGACAGAGTTATTGCATAGGAAAATGTACATAGACACACAGACAGACACGTTCACTTTTATAGATGTATAGATTGTCTATCCTACTCTTAACTAGAAATATCTGAGTTACCACAATACCACATACACTCTAGGGACTGTCCTACTGCAGATGGTGTTTATTTGCTCCCCCACTGAGCAAATTAGGCACAAGGCCGTTTTTAATGTGAGGTAAAAACCAGCTCCCCTAAAAGGGGTCACTCTGGTTACCAAAAATAATAATTGTCCCAGTATAGAGGGTTTCCCCTCCATTGACTGGTACAAATTATCTTTAGTGCAGCATCTGCAGAACAGATACTACACTTTGATCCCAGCCCGAAGGCCAAGTAGGGCGTGACTGTCCTACTGCAGATAAACTCATATTTTTATATTTTGTTTTAGATGCATTTAAAATGATTAGATTTTTTTTTTTTCTATTATAATTTAAGACGTTTGTTGTATTGTTGTTTTCTAATTAGAGTTTTTACGAAACCGAACTCCAAGCCTGAAACAAGCTGCAGCAGTTGTTAAGACAAATTCTTTGTTGGAGAACATGGATGAGACATGTTCACTAATTAACAGAATTCTGACTTTTCTACGGATTAATCCGCACGAAAATAGTCCCAAAAGTTTGCATCTTTTTGTCACAGTTAGTTTCCAAATGAAATCGACATTAAATCATAGTACAAGGTGACTTAAAT
Organism: Euprymna scolopes; assembly: GCF_053919585.1. Lineage (NCBI taxonomy): Eukaryota > Metazoa > Mollusca > Cephalopoda > Sepiida > Sepiolidae > Euprymna > Euprymna scolopes. Next base: position 102,350,407 of record NC_136527.1, on the reverse strand, counting down.
AAGCTGTCTGTCCGTTCGTCTCCGAATAGGTTTCCATTTCTGTCTGTCCGTTCGTCTCCGAATAGGTTTCCATTTCTGTCTGTCCGTTCGTCTCCGAATAGGTTTCCATTTCTGTCTGTCCGTTCGTCTCCGAATAGGTTTCCATTTCTGTCTGTCCGTTCGTCTCCGAATAGGTTTCCATTTCTGTCTGTCCGTTCGTCTCCGAATAGGTTTCCATTTCTGTCTGTCCGTTCGTCTCCGAATAGGTTTCCATTTCTGTCTGTCCGTTCGTCTCAGAATAGGTTTCCATTTCTGTCTGTCCGTTCGTCTCCGAATAGGTTTCCATTTCTGTCTGTCCGTTCGTCTCCGAATAGGTTTCCATTTCTGTCTGTCCGTTCGTCTCCGAATAGGTTTCCATTTCTGTCTGTCCGTTCGTCTCCGAATAGGTTTCCATTTCTGTCTGTCCGTTCGTCTCAAAATAGGTTTCCATTTCTGTCTGTTCGTTCGTCTCTGAATAGGTTTCCATTTCTGTCTGTCCGTTCGTCTCAAAATAGGTTTCCATTTCTGTCTGTCCGTTCGTCTCTGAATAGGTTTCCATTTCTGTCTGTCCGTTCGTCTCCGAATAGGTTTCCATTTCTGTCTGTCCGTTCGTCTCTTAATAGGTTTCCATTTCTGTCTGTCCGTTCGTCTCCGAATAGGTTTCCATTTCTGTCTGTCCGTTCGTCTCTTAATAGGTTTCCATTTCTGTCTGTCCGTTCGTCTCCGAATAGGTTTCCATTTCTGTCTGTCCGTTCGTCTCCGAATAGGTTTCCATTTCTGTCTGTCCGTTCGTCTCCGAATAGGTTTCCATTTCTGTCTGTCCGTTCGTCTCCTAATAGGTTTCCATTTCTGTCTGTCCGTTCGTCTCTTAATAGGTTTCCATTTCTGTCTGTCCGTTCGTCTCTTAATAGGTTTCCATTTCTGTCTGTCCGTTCGTCTCTTAATAGGTTTCCATTTCTGTCTGTCCGTTCGTCTCTTAATAGGTTTCGATTTCTGTCTGTCCGTTCGTCTCTTAATAGGTTTCCATTTCTGTCTGTCCGTTCGTCTCTGAATAGGTTTCCATTTCTGTCTGTCCGTTCGTCTCTTAATAGGTTTCCATTTCTGGCTGTCCGTTCGTCTCTTAATAGGTTTCCATTTCTGTCTGTCCGTTCGTCTCTTAATAGGTTTCCATTTCTGTCTGTCCGTTCGTCTCTTAATAGGTTTCCATTTCTGTCTGTCCGTTCGTCTCTTAATAGGTTTCCATTTCTGTCTGTCCGTTCGTCTCTGAATAGGTTTCCATTTCTGTCTGTCCGTTCGTCTCTTAATAGGTTTCCATTTCTGTCTGTCCGTTCGTCTCTGAATAGGTTTCCATTTCTGTCTGTCCGTTTGTCTCTGAATAGGTTTCCATTTCTGTCTGTCCGTTCGTCTCTGAATAGGTTTCCATTTCTGTCTGTCCGTTCGTCTCTGAATAGGTTTCCATTTCTGTCTGTCCGTTCGTCTCTTAATAGGTTTCCATTTCTGTCTGTCCGTTCGTCTCTTAATAGGTTTCCATTTCTGTCTGTCCGTTCGTCTCTGAATAGGTTTCCATTTCTGTCTGTCCGTTCGTCTCTGAATAGGTTTCCATTTCTGTCTGTCCGTTCGTCTCTGAATAGGTTTCCATTTCTGGCTGTCCGTTCGTCTCTGAATAGGTTTCCATTTCTGTCTGTCCCTTCGTCTCTTAATAGGTTTCCATTTCTGTCTGTCCGTTCGTCTCTTAATAGGTTTCCATTTCTGTCTGTCCGTTCGTTTCTTAATAGGTTTCCATTTCTGTCTGTTCGTTCGTCTCTTAATAGGTTTCCATTTCTGTCTGTCCGTTCGTCTCTGAATAGGTTTCCATTTCTGGCTGTTCGTTCGTCTCTTAATAGGTTTCCATTTCTGTCTGTCCGTTCGTCTCTGAATAGGTTTCCATTTCTGGCTGTTCGTTCGGCTCTGAATAGGTTTCCATTTCTGTCTGTCCGTTCGTCTCTTAATAGGTTTCCATTTCTATGTGTCCGTTCGTCTCTGAATAGGTTTCCATTTCTGTCCGTCCGTTCATCTCCAGAAATTTACTATTTCTTTTTGTCTGTTCATTTCATCTTCTTTGCAGCAGTCTTGGCAATGTCGTCTATTTGTTCTAATTTATGTTAGGCCTAGGAGTCAGCAGAGTTATTTCAATCTCACTAGCTAAGAGCTGCATCATGGAATTTTTATTAAAGCAAGAAAAAAATGATGGAAACTATATATTTCAAATAAAACTAGCATTATGGTATATATATATATATATATATACACTAGCAAAAGTACCCGTCGTTGACTGGATTCAAAAACAGCCTACGAGGTGCCTTAAATAAGTTTTCCAGACTTTTTTTTGGTACACAGATAAAAATCTAGTCTGCTTTGAAGTAATCTCCTCCAAAGATCTCATTTAATACCGGGACAAATATATTAACTGTATTCAATAACTAACAAATAAACTAAATCAATAAAATAAAAAATAAGAAAATCGAAAATAAAAATAATTTCTATGTGTCCGTTCATCTCCAGAATATATATATATATACTAGCAAAAGTAGCCGTCGTTGACTGGATTCAAAAACAGCCTACGAGGGTACACAGATAAAAATCTAGTCTGCTTGTAAGTAATCTCCTCCGGCTGCAATGCACTTGTTGTACCGTTCCAACAACTTCTGGGAGGCCCCATGGAAGTCCTTGTGAGAGAGAATGTCAATAACCTTCATCACAGACTCTTTTATCTCTTCAAATTGTCTCATAACGATCTCCTCTAAAGTTTTCCTTGAGCTTAGGGAATAACCAAAAATCACAGGGAGCAAGGATCTCATTTAATACCGGGACAAATATATTGACTGTATTCAATAACTAACAAATAAACTAAATCAATAAAATAAAAAAATAAGAAAGTCGAAAATAAAAATAATTCGCCCCTAACCATCCTGCATTCACCTTTATAACCAATAAGCATAAATAAATAAATGAAAAAAAAGCTAACTATAAATACACCTAGCCTCAAAGAAAAAGAAAACGGCAACAACAACAACCGCTCCTGATGATAATCGGAAGCACTAATAGAAAGCACTTGAGAATATGGCTGAACAACAATTTTTGGGCGCCATAATATACAACATGCCAACCAAAATAAAAACGACCACTCGGCGAATTGAAAAGATATAAAAAAAAATCGGAAAAAAGAATAACTCTGTCGTGTTTTATCAGAAGTGCTTGAATAATTACTTGCTGCCAATATATATTATATATACTAGCAAAAGTACCCGTCGTTGACTGGGTTCAAAAACAACCTACAGAAAATGGACTCTGATTTATGAAAGTATGATAGGTTATGAAAAGGACGGGTTGTAAAGAGATAGCTTCGAATTTGGGTGTATAAAAACCAAAGCAAAATATGATGAAAGTAAAAATAAAATAGATAAACCCCATAATTTATTATACCATATCTGTTCACACTGAAACACTTATCACAATATTCTGTGGATCTATATTAAAAAACCTTGTTAAGATTTGTGACATATTTCCATTCTATGGAGGTCAGGCACGAACGAACACCCCATAATTTTATTATACCATATTTCTTCAAACTGAAACATAATTATCAAAGTATACTTACGTAGATAGATATGAAAAGTCTTTATTAAAGTTTGTGCCTATTTCCATTCTATGGAGGCCAGGCGCGAACGCAGACCCCACAATTTTATTATACCATCCCTATTTAAGTTAAAACATATTTATCAACGTATTATTATGTACATCTATATCAAAAACACTTGTAAACATTTTTTTTTTAATTTTTAAATATTTTATTTCCATACTTTGTGGATCAGGCGCGTATGCAGACCCCACAATTTTAACAAGTCATCATTATGCCAGATCAAAAATACCCATCCCTGTGTCTCGATACATCTATCATTATATGTGATCAGTTTTCTATAATAGTCAACCATATAGGAGCCTATTCGTGACCAGACACACAGAGACGTTCAGCTTATATATATATATATATATATATATATATATATATACACACACACACACACACAGGGTGTCCCCCCCCCCCCAAAAAAAAAACAGGACATTCAATTGTTTTTCTGAACATTTTACAGTCAATGGAGAAAAAAAGGCCAAAGACCCTAGTGTTTTGATGTGATGTTTTGAATATAATAAACTAGTTATGACCAAAGTTTTATTTCATTCGGACAAAACACTAAGAAACGGTGGCTAATTAGAGTTGGGGCCCGTTTTTTTTGGGGGGGGGTCACCCTGTATATATATATCAGCTAATTCAATAATGTTCAAATGCCACTATCAAAGATACACATGATCTAAAAAAGAAAATAAAACTGCAAGTCATAAAACACTGGTGACCAATGACCACGTCTTATATCTACACATTAATGATGCAGCAAAATAATATCCGGAGTTTGATTGGTTATCAGTTTTTTTTTTTTTTTTTTTTTCTTATTTCTTTCATTTTTTTCCTGTTTTTAAAGAAATTTTTTAACTACCATGTAATGAACACGTGCACAAAATAGATGGCATTTCCTTTATATATATATATATATATATATATATATATATATATATATATATATATATATATACACATATATATATATATATATATATATATACATATATATATATACTAGCTGATGTATTCGGCATTGGCCGGTATTAAAAGGTAACGTTAAATTCCTTTAAAAAATAAAAAATAAAAATAAATAAAAAATGGAAAGAAACTAAGGCGTGCATTTATATTTATTTATTTTTTTTATTTATTTTTTATTTATTCATTTATTTTATTTTATTTTTTTAACTACCATGCAATGAACACGTGCACAAAATAGATGGCATTTCCTTATATATATATATATATATATATATATATATATACTAGCTGATGCATTCAGCATTAGCCGGTATTAAAGGTAACGTTAAATTCCTTTAAAAAATAAAAATAACATAAATAAAAAATGGAAAGAAACTGAGGCGTGCATTTATATTTATTTATTTTTTTTTATTTATTTTTTATTTTTTTATTTTTTTATTTATCCGTTTTTTTTTATTTATTTATTCATTTATTTATTTATTTATTTATTTTTCTTTAACTACCATGTAATGAACACGTGCACAAAATACATGGCATTTCCTTATATATATATATATATATATATATATATATATATATATATATATATATATATACATACATACATACATACTAGCTGATGTATTCAGCATTAGCCGGTATTAAAGGTAACGTTAAATTCCTTTAAAAAATAAAAATGACATAAATAAAAAATGGAAAGAAACTGAGGCGTGCATTTATATTTATTTATTTTTTTATTCAGTTTTTATTTTTTTATCAGTTTTTTAATTTATTTATTCATTTATTTTTTTTCTTTAACTACCATGTAATGAACACGTGCACAAAATACATGGCATTTCCTTTTATATATATATATATATATATATATATATATATATATATACTAGCTGATGTACTGGGCATTAGCCGGTATTAAACGTAACGTTAAATTCCTTAAATAAAAATAGCATAAATAAATTTAAAAAATGGAAAGAAATGAACAGTTCAGTTTTTATAAGTAAAAAAAATTTTTTTTTTAATATTTTTTAATATTCTGAGATTGAAACCAAAACCTAAAAACAGTGATAACTATTAGACCATCTTGCAACGATCTTTAAAATTTTAATTCCTTAAAAAAGAAGTAAAAAGAACAAAAAAAAAAAAAGAAACTGAGACATATGCATGCGAGTTTTCTTGTAAACATATAAGTAAAAATTTAAATTCTTTCCTTTCCTTTCTTTTTTCTTCCAATTTTTACCGTCTGCTCGCTCGGCTCTCGTTTTGCTCACTCAGTAAATCCGGCGGGTTTCATCGTTTGCCTGGTGTTGCCTAGCGAGACTCACGGAAACACGGGCCTTAAACTCCAGAAGTGCCGTTGTTGCTAATGTTATTATTTACTTATCAGAATATTCCCCACACAAACCATCATCGGAAATTAGTCACAACAACCGGTTTTGTTACCTCTTAGTTATTACAATCATTGTTATTAACATTATTATTATTATTAGTAGTAGTAGTAGTAGTAGTAGTAGTAGTTGTAATAGTCGCAGTATTAGCACATTACTAAATGTAATTGTTGCTGTAATAGCATATTAATTGATATCTATTTGTGGTGCTAAAGACAGGGTATTAATGCTGGTGTCCCTCAGGGGTCCATCCTGGGCCCGACTCTTTTTCTGATCTACACTCATGATCTTCCAAATCACACCCTTACATCATTTGTAGACATTTATGCTGATGACACTACCATCTATGGTATCACATCTAAAACAGTAAACGATTAAGTTCTCTCTGGTCTTGAGCACGTGGTACAATGGGGAAAGGAGTGGCTGGTTACTTTTAATGCATCTAAAATCAAGCTTCTCTCTTCACATCATCAACATTCTGATCCACATCTGGCATCAATTGAAATGAATGGCTCTCGTCTTGAGGAGGCCACAAGTTTTGACAAGCTTCTGGGCTTGACAATTACTCCTGATCTTAAATGGAATACGTACATCAAATCTGTTGCCAAGGCCGCAGGAAAAATGGTGGGATCTTTCTATCGATCCAGTAGATATCTCACTGCTGATGCAATTCTCTATCTATATAAGAGCCAGGTACGTCCAAGGATTGAATACTGTTGCCACATCTGGGCAGGAGCTGCTAGAAAGGACTTGTCCTGCCTTGATAGAGTTCAAAATAGACTTCGTAGCCTCGTAGGAGATGTCCTTTTCTCCTCCTTGCAACCTCTATCTTACAGAAGAGATGTTGCGAGCTTGTCTCTGATGTATCGTTATTTTCATGGAAAGTGTTCGACTGAGCTTCAGTCTATGATCCCCCCTCGCCAAACTTTCACAAGAAACACTCATCTAGCTGTAAACACTATCAATAATTCCCCCCACTCTTTATCTGTGCCTAAACCTAAAACGTAGATTCCATGAACAAAGCTTCTTTCTTAGAACTGCCCGCCTGTGGAATTGTCTTCTGTTTTCCTGCTTTCCGGCTGACTACAATATGGTTGTCTTCAAGTCTAATGTAAATAAGTTCTTGATGAGCCGTTCCATATAAGTTATCAAATTTAACAAATTTTCATTACTAATGATTATTATATTGTCCAATTTCTATTGTACACTCTTTAACCCTTATCCTTGAGTGGCCTCTTGGCCTTGATAAGGAGTTGGTACCTATGAAAAAAAAAAAAGAAAAAGTCCAATGTGAACAAGTTCTAATTGAATCGTCCCCCTAAGTAATCCAAGTTACAAAATTCCCACTGTTTACTATGCTAAAATCACAATGACTAATGTATACCTATTAACCCTTATCCTCGAGTGGCCTCTGGGCCTTGATAAGTGGTGACACCCTGCTGAGTACAATATGGTTGTCTTCAAGTCTAACGTAAATAATAAATCTTGATGAGCCGTTCCATATAAGTTAAATTTACCGAATTTTCATTACTAATGATTACTATATTTTCTAATTTCTACTGTACACTCTTTAACCCTTATCCTTGAGTGGCCTCTTGGCCTTGATAATGTGTAAAAAAAAAAAGTCAAGTACGATAACCATTAGGCCACCTTGCTACCATCTTTAAAAACTGTTTTCAAACCTACTTATTCTTAACATTAGTAAACTCTCATGTGAACCATTTGTGCATGCGCAGTCATGAAACAGTTGACAAACAGATAAAAATCCGATGACCCCCAAGTATCACTATTTTAACGTTGACATTTTAGCAGCCCTTTTTTCCAGATGAAAATCAATTAAAAAGTTTTTCACATATCTGAATACCCTATATACCAAATTTCAAGTCTGTAGATCAAAAATTCGTTGAGTATATAGGTTGAGAAGTGTCCACACATACTCTCACTTTTATAGATATAATAGATGGATTACAATTTTCTTTTTTGGGTCCCCCCGACAAAACGAGGGTGGACCTATAAATTCACCCTTGTCTGTTCGTCTGTATGCACTTTTCTCAACTACTCATTGGAATTTTTTTTTAATTTTGCACAAACATTAAACATGATATGAGTAAAAAAGTAACTGTTGTGGAGACGCCCACTAATTAACATAGGCGGGTGAGTGAGATATATAAAGGTATCAATCACCAATACCGGGGGAGTTCGGCAACTGACCGCCAAATAGGCAAGACACCTATGTTGCCTCCAGTAAGACATGCAACACGCCACCTGCCGGAATATCTCCAACTGAAGTATATCTGAAGACATGTAAATATGTATATAACTTTTCTTCCTAATATATTATTGTATACTTTCCGTGTTCTTGTTAATTATTCGTGCAGACACTACAGTAACAGAACTGATTTTCCAGGAAAACTCCGGTTGTGCCCCTAGTGGTGCCTTTCGGGTTAAAATGGCTAAAATTGACACTTTTTTGCTTATCAAAAAAAAAAAAAAAAAAAAAAAAAAAAAAAAATTAATGCCTTGAATTTTTATAAAACTTTCTGAAAAGTTGTAACTAACTGATTTCTATGTAATTTTGTTTGTCTATACTTCACGATAACGCTTGCGTGTGCCCCAGGGGGCTCTTTTAGGGCTAATAAAAACACTCCATTTTTGAAACTATTTTACCATATTTGTCCAAAATCTTCTGTGTATGTTTATTTAGCAGTTTTGTATGGTGCTGAACTCAAATTTAAAGGCCTTGGGGACTTTGGAGGGGGAGGGCTAAAGGCTGGTCGGGGGGGGGGCAAATGGACTTAGTCATTTCTTCTTTTGCATGGTGCAGAACTGAAATTTACATATGTTAAGGCCTATGTTTAAAAAAAGTTTATATATACTAGCATGGGTGCCCGGCATTGCCTGGGTATTTGGAGGTGTGTGTTGAGCAAAAAAAAAAGTAGTAGTAGGAAGGCAGGTTTGAACTGCGAAGGAGGAAAAGAATGTGAAAAAAACATGACGTCTTTGCTGTTATTACCACCACCAAACCGGAAGTGACGTAGTTAAAATTAAGGCTAGACAATCAAAAACAGGGGATGACTTTCGAAAATATTGGCAAAAAAAGTGACCCCTCCCTGTAGAAAAGTGCCCAGTGAAGAAATTAATGTTTTTAGCCAATTTTTTGGTATTTGTCGTCTGAAGGGTCGAGCTTCAAATGATACTGATCTTGTGAAAATCCATCACCTCTTGTCAAAAGTTTTAGGCAGACATGCAAACATACATACATACATTTATATACTGGTAGCTCAAATTTTTTACTCAAACGGATTAAAAAGCTTGCCCTATCTCTGAATATCCTTTATGTAAAGTTTCAAATGTTTAGACTACAAATATATTCTTTCTCCAAGACCTTTGTAGGATCTTGTGATTTATTTCTATTCTATGGACATCTGGCACGAATGTGCACCTCACAATATTATGGTATCATCTTTAAACAGAACAGATACTATACCTTGATCCTAGTCCAAACCAGGCATACGGAGTTCCCCTCCACAAATTAAAACTTTACTTTCACCATGACTAATGTTTGTACCAAGTTTTCAAAAAAAAAAAAAAAAAAAAATTCAAGGAGTGGTTATTGAGAAAAGTGCTAACATACAAACGATTTTGGGGGCAATTTTACCCCTATAACGACCCCTGGGGCAGAGGTGGGGCAGCCAGAGTTATTCCAGAAAATCCATTCTGGCAAAAATGTACTTTCACCATGACTAATGTTTGTGCATAATTTTTCAAAAATTCAAAGCGTGATTTTTGGGAAAAGTGCTAACAAACGAATGGACGAACAGCTGAATGGGAGACAAATAGTGTCTTCAATGATTGGGCAATCACATCTTTTAAGGGATAAAGAGTGATAACATACACACGAACATGAAAATGCATCATTAATTTGGAGAGGACAGGGGCTAGCTCAGCAGAGCACTTTTTCATTATTATGGCAGGGATGAGATAAGGCCATGTCTACGTGCCTTGGAGATGTCTATAGGAAGTCTATAGCATCACACACTGATTTATACTAGCAGGACCTGTGGAAATCCCATTGTTGTACCCTTCTGTGATCTAGTTTCAGACCCCATATATGCAGATATTTTCATTCTTTAAGACCCTTGTAGAGTCCTGTGATTTATTTCTAGTCTATAGATATCTAGCAAGAATGTGGACCCGACAATATTATATCTTTAGATAGAACAGGTATTACACCTTGATCCTAGCCCAAAGGCCAAGGTAGTGTAGTTTAGTTTGAGTTTCACATTTAACACAACACTGACAGCAGATAAAATTATATATATATATATATATATATATATATATATACACTAGCAGGGGTGCCCGGCGTTGCTCGGGTGTTTGGAGGTGTATGCTGTGCAAAAAAAGCAAAAAAACAAAAAAAAAAATGGTTAATTTTGTAAAACTTTGACCCCTATCATGACTCCTTAAAATTTATAGTTTCGGGCTCAAATCACTTTATTAAGTTAGATCCAGGTTCAAGGAACCTATATCTAAAATTTCAAGTGTCTAGACCCAAAATTGTCGGAGGAGTTTGGTAGAGTTCTTAAAGGTCAAATCGTTGAAATTTGACCCCTTAACAGCCAAATTTCTGGCTGACACCCGTCACATCGATTTTCCCAAATCTCAGTACCCGGTATTTCAAATTTCGAGTCTACAGACTAAAAATTGACAGAGTTATTGCGTAGGGAAATGTACACAGACAGACAGACACGTTCACTTTATATATATAATATATATATATATATATATTATATATATATATATATAGCGTCTTCAATGATTGGGCAATCACATCTTTTAAGGGATGAAGAGTGATAACATGCCTTAACGTATTATTAATCTGGAAAGGACAGGCTAGCTCAGCCAGAACATTTGTTATTCAATTTCGCTATTATAACGAAGAACTGCCGCTTTTTATTATTATTTTTCATTATTATTATTATTTAAAATTATTTTATTTTTAATTATTATTTTTTTAAACTATTTTTGTTTTAAATATTTATTATTATAATTTTTATTATTTTTTTTAATTATTATTATTATTTTTTTTAATTATTATTATTTTTTTTTAAAAGTTATTTTTCTTCCTATTATTATTGGTTGACAAGGAGCTTTCACACAGGTTATCAAAGATCTCTCATTGAAAACAGCCTGTGGTGTTCCCTGGAAGCTGAGTGATAACAAGTCTTCCCAGATTATTACCATTATTATTATTATCATCATTATTATTGATATTTATAAAAAAGCACGTCGAGTAAAAACACTAGGTCTAGCGTGGTCATAAAATTTGATTTTCTTTGTTAAAAAAAAATACGTAATCAGCTTATATAATTTTTGGAACATGACATCTTCGTTCCATGTACGTACACCATAAAGTTTTTTTTGGTTTCTTTTTTCGCATTGTTTGTTTTAAAAGATAAATTTAAAATTTTAAATAAGCACAAAAAAAGGAACTAAAAAAAAAAAAAAAAAAAAACATTTATCAGAAAAACAAAAACAAAAAAAACTACCTAAATCAGTTACGTGATTTTTGGAAAATGACATCTTCGTTCCATGACGGGTACGTACACCATAAAGTTTGCTTTTTTTATAAAGATTTTTCAGTATTTTTGTTTTGAAGATGGGGTTAATTTTAAATAAGCACCAAAATATGAACAACCCCCCCCCCTAAAAAAACTCAAAAAAACAAAAACAAGCAGTTTACGTGATTTTTGGAACACGCGTTCCATGACGGGTCCATACACTATAAAGTTTTTTGTTTGTGTTTTTTTTTTTAGATGTTTCTTTTCTTTTTTTTTTTTTATTCAATTTTCACCCCAAACAAGGCACAGTGCCACTTTGAAGCAGGGGGCTACTATTAGGGACTTAATTAGTGGGGTCATTATGAAGGGAGATGAGTAGAAAGATGTTTGTTAACATTGCACTTGAACTTCTGCATATCATTGCAGTTGGGAAAGCAGAATCCCGGAAGGGAGTTCCAAAGACCCGCAGTTCTGGGGAAGAAACTATTGGAGTAAAAGGCTTTCTTGCACCTAGGGATCTCTACTGTAAAAGGATGAGACTTAGTAGCTTGTCGGGTTTGTCGGGGGTAGTTACGTCGGGAAGGTACAAGTGTTTGCAGTTCGTCAGAGCATTCACCATTAAAGTATTTCTGCATTTTTGTTTTAAAAGATGGGTTTAATTTTAAATAAGCGCCAAAAGGTCAACTTAAAAAAACAAAAACAAAAAAAAACAAAAACAAACAAAAACAATTAGTTTACGTGATTTTTGGAACATGCGTTCCATGATGGGTAAGTACACTATAATGTTAAAAAAAAAAAAAAAAGAAAAGATTTTTCTGCATTTCTGTTTTAAAAGATGGGTTTAATTTTAAATACACCCCCCCCCCCGCTCCCAAACAAAAACTAAAAACACTACTTAATCAGTTTATGTGATATTTGGAACATGACAGGTACATACGTCATAAAGTTTTTTGGGGTTTTGTTTAAAGATTTTTCCGCATTTTGGTTTTAAAGATGGGTTTGAATCATAAATAAGCACAAAAATTAAAAAATTGAAAAAAATGAACTTAAAGAAAAAAATGATTACCTGTTCTGTTTTTTATGTTTTCCAATGAAATTCCGGAAATATAATTATATTTTTAATATATATATATATATATATATATATGCATACTCCCGTTTTGTTTTTAAAACTCTTCCGGACTAAATAAAACGGGACATAGACGTAAGGAATCCATTTTGTGTACTCCGGGAACTGAAGAAAAAATTTAAAAAGAAAAGAAAAAAAAAAAACGGGCACTGTGTTGTGTACAATTAATCAGTTAAACTACGCAAGTAGCAGGAGTCACATTCCCAAGCAATAGGACTTATCTGTCACGGGATGGTTTTTTTTTTTTTTGTTTCATTGGGGTGGGGGTGGGGGTATTCTGTTACGACCTTACCCAGCGTAGTTTTACCTCCTAAAAAGAAAGCAAATTCTACACTTTTTTTTTTTTTTTTTTTTTGGCTAATACGTTTCCACGGCCTTTATAGACAACATGAAAGAAAAAAAAAATTGGCAAATGTGTACTTCAGCGGCGTAAATTATTTGACAGACAAAAATTTATAAAAATTATTTATTTTTTATATAAAACACATTATTAGACCCTAAGGCTGAAATAAAATCCGGAAATATTTCATTTTTTTTTTATTTTTGGCCACGTAGCGGCCAAAGAGACATGTAATCATTAGGGCTATGACAACAGCATATTCTTTTCATTGTTTTGACTCTCGAGTGTGTATCCGTTGACATCTTGTGGTTTTCGGTGGATTAACTTTGTCGGATATATACTCGAGAGTCAAAATAATGAAAAGAATATTCTCTTGTCATAGGCCTAGTAATCATTAGCATTTTTTAAAAAAGTTTTGTTGCAGAGGGGGAGGGGGGTATAATTTCCAGACATTTTAAAAACACGTAGAAACTAGTGTTGGGACGATTAATCGGAATCGACATTGAAATTCAGAAAAATCAGAACTTTTCGAGGTATCGGAAAAAAATTGTGCCTATTTTCCGATGCCAAAAACGATTCCTTTAATTGTCTTTTTTATTTGATTTTGTTTCAAACAAACGTTTTTATGAGAGCGCATTGAAGGCAGACATCTTGGATTTTTGTTTGGATTTTAGAAACGCCACTGGGAGATAACTCCATGTAAAGCGCCGACACTGTAAAAAAAAGAAAACAAAAAAACTACTTGACGAAATTAAGTGAATTTTTTTTTTTTGAGAACTTCATACCATAACGGATATGTACAATATAACCTTTCTTCGATATTTTCACTTTTCAATGTCTTGATTATACCGTACTTGTACCAAAAAATGGAATTTTTACTTGATTAAATAATTCGAAAAATTATTTTCGTTTTAATTTAATTATTTTTATTGTGCAATAATTTATATCCGTTTGAAATGTGTTAAACATTAAAAAAAAAAAAAAAAAAAAAACATTGTTGATGACCGATTTGGTAGATAAAAAAAGTCCACTGATATCGGCCTACTGCTACGACTTCGGAATAGGTAAATGTGAGCCAGAAAAAGATATAGTTCAGAGAGACGTCTCCTACATGAGAACCACAACGTATTAGCCAAAGAAAAAATTAAAAAAAAAAAAAAAAAAAGAAAAGTAGATTTTGTTTTCTTTTTAAAAGAAACTGGTCGTAAAAAAAAACAAAAATTTTTTTTTTTTTTTTACAAAGTGATCACCACTTATCAAGGCCGGGAAGCCACTCAGGGATAAGGGTTATTGCAAGTACATTATGTTAGTGTGGAGATTTGATGAAGTGTTTACTTAAGGGGGCAGTTCATTAGGAATTTGTTAACATTGGACTTGAAGACATCCAAGTTGTAGTCCGGTGGGAGGCAGGCAGATGGAACAGAGTTCCACAGGCGTGCAGTTCTAAGAAAGAAGCTTTGTTCATGGAATCCAGGTTTTGATTTAGGCACAGATAAAGAGTGGGGGAAATTTTTCACAGTGGATTCAGCTAGACGGGTGTTTTTCGTGAAAGATTGGCGAGGGGGGACCAGAGATTGGAGTTAAGACGAGCACCTGCCATGAAAATAACGATAAAACAAGGATAGGCTCGCAACGTCTCTTCTGTGGGAGAGAGGTTGCAGGGTAGAGAAAAGGGCATCCCCCACTAAGCCACAAAGTCTATTTTGTACTCTGTCAAGGCAGGATAGGCTGTTTTTAGCAGCTCCTGCCTAGATATGGCAACAGTATTCCATCCTTGGACGTTTCTCATTTCTTCTTAGACAATAAAACGAACAGGCCCTTCATTATTCCTATTTACAATGCCTCCGCCACGGGGCAGAGTTAGACACCAGGGTCGTTTTTTAATGTGGGGAAAAGGAACAAAAAATAAAAATTGTCTCCGCCGTGAAGGATTTCTCTTCCACTGACAGAGAACTCCAATCTCTGGTCCCCCCTCGCCAATCTTTCACGAAAAACACCCGTCTAGCTGAATCCACTGTCAAAAATTTCCCCCATTCTATATCTGTGCCTAAATCAAAACACGGATTCCATGAACAAAGCTTCTTTCTTAGAATTGCACGCCTGTGGAACTCTGTTCCGTCTGCCTACTTCCCACCGGACTACAACTTGGATGTCTTCAAGTCCAATGTTAACAAATTCCTAATGAACCGCCCCCTTAAGTAAACACTTCATCAAATCTCCACACTAAAGAAATGGCAGAAACACTAGAGGATGACCTCCAATCAGTAGTGGAATGGAGACAAAAATGGATGGTCACGTTCAATGCCGCCAAGACTAAACTAGTTTCATTCAATAATTACAAGAAACCTTCTCTAACACCTATAGCAATGGCCAACGACTCTTTATCTGAGAGTACGTCTTTCAAGCTCCTTGGCCTAACGTTCACAGGAAACATGAGTTGGAACAATTACATTGAGGGCATTGCCAGGGCCGCTGCAAGGAAGGTGGGCTCTCTCTACCATGCTAGAAAACTACTAACACCCGAAAGTATCCTGTACCTCTATAAGGCTACCATTCGCCCTTGTATGGAGTATTGCTGTCATATTTGGGCTGGTGCATCGGCTACTAGTCTCTCGCTCCTTGACAAGGTTCAAAAGAGAGTCGCAAATCTGATAGGCTCTGAACTGGCATCTAAGCTTCAGCCTCTGTCCCATCGATGAAACGTTGCATCCCTCTGCCTGTTCTACAAGTATTTTAATGGTGAATGCTCTGATGAACTGCAAGCACTTGTGCCCCCACGACGTGAACACCCTCGACAGACCCGACAAGCTGCAAAATCCCACCTCCACACTGTAGAGATCCCTAGATGTAAAAGATCTTTCTACTCCAGTAGTTTCTTCCCCAGAACCGCTAGACTTTGGAATTCTATTCCAGGTCCCTGCTTCCCCAACTGTACTGACATGCAGAAGTTCAAGTGCAACGTGAACCAACATGTTGCTGCACAAATCCCTACATAGTACCCCAGTAGTTGTTTCCCCTGATAGTAGCCCCCTACACCAAAGTGGCAATGTGCCTTGTTTGGGGTGAAAATGTAATTAAAAAAAAAAAAAAAACACTAACGTACTGTACTTGCAATAACCCTTATCCCTGAGTGGCTTCCGGGCCTTGATAAGTGGTGACCACCGTATAAAAAAAAAAAAATATTTTTGACAAGAAATAGAACATAATAAATAACTAAACAACTCGGATGTACGCGTGACACACAAAAGAATACACGGGCTATCGTATTAATATATAGATACCCAAAAATTACGAAAAACGATAAAATAAAAAATAAATATGTGCATTGATTTTTTTTTTTTTTGTGTAGACTTATCCCCATCTTTGTTCAACCACGTTTCAGCCAACTCATCCTCTGGCCTTCTTCAGGTGATTAGCCGCGATGGGATAGGAATGCTGAGTCTTGTAACTGAATCCCCAGTAATTACTGCCTTCCACAGTTGTCGTCTCACTACGTTTTTGGTCAACTAAACCTCTGGCTGGCTTTGGGTAGGATTGAAACCGCTATCTTCAGACAATGCTCACCTGGAACCGTAGAGATTCAACGCCTCTATCCATGCTCCACGATCAAAGTTGGATTTCATGGTGTCAGAAATAACACAGGTGAGACAAGTTTTTTGATTAGTTCATGTCATAAGTAGGGCTATGACAACAGCATATTCTTTTCGTTGTTTTGACCCTCGAGTATTTAGGATAATTTTCATATATATTTCTAAAATGAAGTATTGTTATCTTCTTTGTGGTTGTCAGTTTCATTTCCACAATATTTTGGTTCGCTGACCTATTCGGTCTTCATATAAATTTAGAAAAATTCAGAAACATTCTAAGAATTTGGAGGTGAACGTTTCATTTTATCCATTGGTAGAAAATCGATCTTATTTTCGTTTTTTTTTTTTTTTTTTTTTTGTGTGTGTGTGAAGGTAAGAACAGAAAGTTTGAATAGACATTTCAAACCAATAATATATTTATATATATATATATATATATATATATATATATATATATATATATATAGCAAAAGTGGTAATTAGTAAAAACCTGAAGAAAGTGCTCAATACTATTGCAGAGCAAATATATTTTTTATTACCGTTTTATCTGTTTAGTTACACGTTTCGGTTACTGAACGATCCAGTAACTTCATCAGACTTTACAGAAAAAAAAAAGGGGGTATCCGTTGATATCTTATATGCTTTTATCTAGAGTGAAGTGGTTCTCAGTTGATTAACTGTGTCGGATATATACTCGAGAGTCAAAGCAATGAAAAACAAGTCACGTGTGTGGTCCCCCTCTGGTGTTGCATGTGAAGAAATGATGAATGTGAAGGGCCAACCTTGCCTTCACACTTTCAACCATATAGCATCCTATTCATGACCAGACACGGTATTTATTTGCTCCCCTACCGAGCAAATTAGGCACAAGGCCGATTTTTAATGTGAGGAGTGAAGGGGAAATGGGGACCAACTCCCCGGGGAGTAGGGGAGCTGGATAGTGACAATTGGTATGAAGGGTTGCCCCTATATTGACCAAGGTCTTATATGTGGGGTTTCCTCCACATATGGTCTTTGCTTGCAGTATTTGCCAGAACAGATACTACACTTTGATCTTGGCCTGAAGTCCACGGAGGTTGCCTAGTCGTGACCACACACACACACACACACACACACACATTCAGCTTTATATTATATATATGGGCGTGCAATAATGCCCCTGACCCACTTCCCATAGCAGTAGAGCAACGAAACTTGGCACAGTTATTAGTCTTTCTATACATAGGAAGCACCCAGAGTTATGCATTTATCCCATCGTTTGATGCAGCTCTGGAGACCGTTTTTGTAGAACACCCCAGGTTGGTCCTCCAACCACAACGTGACTTCAGATATCAAGGCTGCATCATCTGGGAAACGCTTTCCTTTCAAAAACAACTTCATGGCTGGGAAGAGGTGAAAGTCAGAGGGTGCAAGGTTAGGAGAGTAGAGAGGATGGGGAAGGATTTCATAATCACACACCCATGCTTCTGATCTGGCGACATCCGAGTTGTGGACCGGAGCGTTGTCCTGCAGGAGGAGGGTACCTTTGCTGATCTTGCCCCGCCTCTTGATTTTGATAGCTTCCCTTAATTTCCTCAAAAGTGAAGCATAATAGGCTCCTGTAATTGTGGTACCCTTTGCCAGGAAATCTGTCATCACTACTCCGTCCTGGTCCCAGAAGACTGTGAGCATGACCTTGACAGCGGAGGGCTGCACCCTTGCCTTCTTTGGAGGTGGTGAGTCCAAGTGCTTCCACTGCATTGACTGGGCTTTGGTCTCTGAATCATAGTGATGGACCCAGGTTTCATCCTGTAATCAGTCTTTTGAAAAACTTTGACTCATCTTCTTGGTGCATCTCCAAATTCATCGTCGAGCACTCGACGTGTTCTCACTTCTGGAATGATGTTAGCAACCTAGGAATCCATCTGTCAGACACCTTATGCATATGTCATGAATGATAGTTTCCACAGACCCTGTACTAATCTTGACATTTTGGGCTATTTGGTGAATAGTAATGCGCCGATCTTCCAAAATGGCAGCCTCAACTTGACGGACAGATGCCTCATCAATGGCAGAAGGGAAGCGACCAGGCCTGGGAGCTGTTTCCACAGACTTCCGGCCATGTTTGAATTCACAATGCCAGCGTTTTACAAGGTCATATGATGGGCCATTATCACCAAAAGCTTCTTTCATTTCATCAAAAGTCTCCTGTGGTGTGCGTCCTTTCAAATACAAAAACCGGATCACTGCTCGACATTCAACAGGCTCCATTGCACACCTGACTCAGTTCAAACACTTGTAAAACAGAAACCACAATTAGTTCAGAGCTGTAATTTGCCACATAAGCCGTAGAGATATAAATCATTGCACATGCAAAATTTCAGCTAGATCAGACAACTGGAAGTGGGTCAGGGGCATTACTTATTGCACGCCCCTATATATATATATATATTTGTATATTTTGGCAGCAGATTGTTATTCAGACACGTCTCGTTGAACATGGAGCTATTCTTTTTTCCATGGATAGTTTTTCAATTTGCCGGGTGGTCCTTTTAATTTCAGTAGGTAGCTTATACAGTATGACACCCAAAGTTTGTGTTTCGGCCATATTGTTCTCATTATTCTTGAGCGCTTTCTATCAGTGCATCCGATTATCTTCAGGAGCGATTGTTGTTGTTTTCGTTTTCTATGAGGCTTGGTGTAATTATAGTTTTTATTATTAATTGGTTATAGAGGCTTGGGCGTTAGGTCAAATTATTTTTAATTTTAATTTCGATTTTTTCATTGCATAGTTTATTAATTTAGTTTCTAGTTAATTATTAAATACTGTTAGTACATTCGTGCCGGTATTAAATGAGATCCGGTTCAAAAAGGGTCGTCGTCTTTTTATAAGTATGGCTTCTAGTAATTTTAGTTATCTCATGCAGT
The DNA here is from genome assembly GCF_053919585.1 of Euprymna scolopes. Lineage (NCBI taxonomy): Eukaryota > Metazoa > Mollusca > Cephalopoda > Sepiida > Sepiolidae > Euprymna > Euprymna scolopes. The sequence continues at coordinate 102,330,841 of NC_136527.1, read as the reverse complement.
TGTTTTTGTCGGGAGAGTGTTGTTGTTGTATGGCCTATGTATGCGTTGTATGGATTTTTAGAGTGGGTTTGGAGACATTCTTCGAAGGGGCAAATAAATTCATACACTACATTAGTTTGGTTTAGCGTGGTGTTAGTGTTATTGTTTTTGATTATTAAGTTGGAAGTTTTAAATTTGGTATAATATAAGTTTGATCTTTTTGTTTTGGTCGGTGGGTCTGGTGCATCTTTTAATTAGGTTTGTTATTTTTTCATCTGTTTTGTAGTTAGCATGTAATTGGTTTTTATAGTATACTTTGATAGTGTCGATTTTGTTAGGGTATATATATCTATAAAAGTGAATGTGTCTGTGTGTGTGTCTGTCTGTTTGTGTACATTTTCCTTCGCAATAACTTTGTTAATTTTCAGTCTACAGACTCGAAATTTGATATACAGGGTACTGAGATTTGGGAAAATCGATGTGATCGATTTTCGGCCAGAAATTTGGCTGTTAAGGGGTCAAATTTCCACGATTTGACCTTTGAGAACTCTACCAAACTCCTCCGACAATTTTGGGTCTAAACACTTGAAATTTTAGATATAGGTTCCTTGGACATGGATCTAACTTAATAACTTAGTTTGAGCCCAAAACAATAAATGTTAAGGGGTAATAATAGGAGTCAAAGTTAAAAAAAAATTGACCGCTTTTTTTTTTTGCTCGGCATACACCTCCAAACATCCGGGCAACGCCGGGCTGAAATGCTAGTGTATATATATATATATATATATATATATAAGCGAGATAAGACACGGATTAAAATCCAATGAAATCCTGATAGATATTACTAGGGGTAACACTTTCAGGGTGATCCTAGCCAAAAAGAAAAAAGCTCAATATTTAATAGAGCAATATATAAATTTAGTTGTTAAATTTAAATTCTGAAAATCAAAATATAGACACATATTTTCGAGTTAAGAATTTGTTTGACAAAAGGAATATATAGAATGGGTTATGTTGATTTTCTTAATCCATGGATTTTCAATAATAGCTCATCTCATCAGAGGAAATGAAATGCGGTTAGCAAAATGTTCAGCTGTGAAAAGGCACTTATTTTGCTTTTCAGCACAAATATTGAAAATAGTTTTTTTGAGTAGTTGTTGATAATTATATGGAGATAATTATAGGAAAAGGGAATTTCATAAAACCTGGGCAGTCCATTATAGTATATATATATATATATATATATATATATATATATATATATATATACACACGGCACAATCATGTTGGCACACCGGTTCTCGCCAGATCACTGAAGTAAAGCAATGATTAGCCTGGCCAGTACCAGATGGGTGACCATTTAGGAAGGATAGGCACTGTATATAGCACACAGAGTCGTATAAATTTCCAGCTCGATATCTGGGAGTGCATTAATTCACTGGGAGAGATGCATCCCTAGTCTTCATTAAGACATGCATCTAAGAGAAGAAAAAAAACTCTGATGTAAAAACCTGTGGTCTACTGTATGCTTTCTTGTGGCAATCATCTGCACCGACAAAGGTTAGCAGTAAAAGCGTGGTTGGTTCTACACAAAGCCTTCACCACTATAAACAAATCATCTCTGTGGCTTTCCGGGCAACTTAGTTGTGGCAGAACCTGATACGTTGATGGAGAATTGTTTTTTTTTTTCTTTTTTTTTTTTTTTAAGCCCAACCCAACAACATAGAGATGAATGGAGGTGATATTTGTGTGCAAGTCTAAGGAAGGAAGCTTACGGCTTCTACGAGGATGTGGGAGGGGGTTAAATTTTTAGTTGGAAACAGAATGGTGGGGGTAGTTGGTAGGGAAGTACTGCAGGTTCCTCGAACGTTCACAACTATACCCAAAAAAGAATGTCCTACCGTCAGATGTAAAGATAAAATATCAGGTTACAGGAAGAAAAATAGCTGCCGAGGATGGGTGGGGAGATGGGGTGAGGTGGGGTTGGGGTTCTAGATTACCCTCAAGTCAACAGGACAGGACACTAAATAATTAAAAAAAAAAAACAAACAAAAAAACGCTTGCTTTGTCCTTAAACAGACAAACAAAACCAATAAATTGTTACCAGAGAGAAGACGGCAGAGGAGATAGTTTGAAAATATGGAGACAGACAGACAGATAGCCTTTTATACATTAGATTTTTAATCAGTTCATATGCGTGTCACGTTGGTACGGTGGTAACGTCACCAGCTTTGAATGCTACAGTTTTGGTTTCAATTCTAGCTGATGGTACCCAAATAATTTTTTTTTTTTTTTTACTTTAGAAATCACGACTCTGTAATATATATGAAATCTGGACAAATTAAAATATCATATTTAAGCGTATTTTATGACCAGGCAAAGTCGGGCGGGGTTGGTATTATTGTACACATAGATTCGAAAAAGTTGTCAAAAAACAAATATATAACAAATAAATGTTATCAAAGGCAAGATAAGTTACTTTTCTACCTAACTGGATATGTTTTCAGTGTTTTTATTTAATTGAACATGTTTATTCAGCTCGAAAAACATACTATGTTTACCGACGTATTGGAAAATTCAAAATGGCGCCCGACTCTCTTTAACACGATAAGTTTGGGAAAAGGTGCTATAAAGAGAAAACTAGACAAAATACTGTTAGAAACTCGCTCAATATATATTACAGTGACATAGGTTGACATATATTCGGTGGTTTTTTAATAGTATTTTGTCTAGTTTATTATTTATAACACCTTTTCCCGAACTTACTGTGTTAAAGAGAGAGTCGGGCGCCATTTTGAATTTTCCAATACATCGGTAAACACTATGTTTTTCGAGCTGAATAAACATGTTACATTGAATAAAAACACGAAAAATATATCCAGTTTGGTAGAAAAGTAACTTATATTGCCTTTGATAACATTTATTTGTTTAGATTTGTTTTTTGACAACTATTTCGAATCTATGTGTACAGTAATACAAATCCGTCGGGCGACCCTCACCCCAACCAACCCCCACTAGTAAATAATAAAAATGAATAATATAATATAACATATTATAATACGTAA
>NC_136527.1:102307797-102325297 GCF_053919585.1 Euprymna scolopes | reverse complement strand
AAAAAACTAAAAACTTAGTTAAGTGTTTGTTTGGTTTGCAAAACAAGTATGGTTAAGCGCTACAAGAAAAACAACAGAAAAAAAAAAAAAAAAAAAAAACCCGCGATGTCTTTGAAGACTTGACAATCACTTCAAAATAAGAAATAGAGCAAAATGGGGGTAGAAAATTTGGATGGGTTTCTACCACCATTTTGTTTTATTTCTTATTTTGAAGTAATTGTCGAGACTTCAAAGATGTAAAGAGACATCGCGACCATTTTTTTTTTTCTCCAGTAGCGTTCAATATTGTTTTTCGAACCGAATAAACATTTTACATTTGTAAGATGTGAGTCAGGGGTTCACCAATTTATAATTGGGATTTATCAATTTTTAGGATTGAGGTAGTGTGTGTTGCAATTTTATTGAAGTCGAAAGTAGGAGTGTATCTGCGGGACCGTTAAAGGTAAATTTAACAGGATCGCTGATTCATAGAAAGGTTTTACCAATCCACATTCTCACAAAAACAAGTGAAGCATGCATGGTCCCCCGTGAGTGCACAGTGAACGAGGCATAAAAAAAAAATGACTAGGTTCAGCATTTGTCCCCCACCCCCATTTAGCCACAAAAGTCCGCAGGGTGAAAATAAACAAGCGGTGCAGTTTTAGGCCTTAACATATGTAAATTTGAGTGTTGCACCATGCAAAAAAAGAAATGACTAAGTCCATCATTTGCCCCCCCCCCCGTTTGCCCCCAAAAGTCCCCAAGGCCTTAACATATTTAAATTCGAGTTCCGCACCATGCAAAACCGCTAAATTGACATACACAGAAAATTTTGGACAAATATGGTAAAATAGTCCCAAAAATGGAGTGTTTTTATTAGCCCTAAAAGAGTCCCTGGGGCACACCCAAGAGTTATCGTGAAGTATAGACAAACAAAATTATATAGAAATCAGTTAGTTACAACTTTCCAGAAAGTCTTATAAAAATCCAAGGCATCAATTTTTTTTTTTTTTTAATAAGCACAAAAGTGTCAATTTTAGCCATTTTAATCCAAAAGGCACTGCTAGGGCAGCGGGGGGGGGGAAACCGGAGTTTTCCCGGAAAATCAGTTCTGTTACTTTTTTTACTCATATCATGTTTAATGTTTGTGCAAACTTTAAAAAAAATTCCAAGGCGTAGTTATTGAAAAAAGAGCGGACAGACGAACGGACAAACAGACGAAAGGATGAACGGACAAGGATGGATTTACAGGTCCACCCTCCTTTATTGAGAAAAGTGCGGACAGACGAACAGACAGGGGTGAATTTACAGGTTCATCCTCCTTTTGTCGGGGGGGGGGGGGGTGTCCAAAAATAAAAATGAAATCCGGAAAATAACGACCCTCGACAAAGAACATGAAATCACTGTCTTAACGTTGTAGAGGACTAGGATATATAAATCCTAATCCCGTTACAAAAGAAAATAATGAAACGAATGGAATGAAGGAAACAAAGACTCAATTGTTGGAATAGATAAACGTGTCGTTTATTTACTGTTGAAAGAATGAATGTTTTAGATATAACACGTGTTCTAGTCCGCATTCGAGTGTAACCATCGTTTGTTGCGGGATTGGTAGTATAGAAGGAAAAAGGAAATGTGTGTTCATCTCACGTTCGGGTCAGTGTCGTTTGTTTGTGTGTGGGAAGAGAAATGAGTAATGTAGTGGAAAATGGGAATGATAGCCCAGCGTGTAGACAAAGAAAAAGATAGAGGGTTGACATCAGTTAAACTGTGCACCATGTTAGCCGTCAGTGGTGGTGTTCTCTGGCACAAGTAGTAGATAGAGAGAGAAAGAGTGAGAATGTCAATCCAGTTCATGGAGAGAGAAAGTGTTTGTTAGCTTGTGCCCCCTACATATTAGCAGGGGACGTGACGCGCGCGGACGCCACGACAGGTGGGGGGGGGGGGGCGAATGGTCCGACGACCGCTCAGCTCAAGAGCTAAGTCGAAAAAGGACTAGAAACAGCTTGTCTCTTGCTTTTATACTTGTTTCCGGTGGTCTTTTGCGCATGTGTGGATTTCCTTTGAAAGGAGAAGTGACGTTGTCCATCTGTGTGTGTGTACATGTGCGTACGTTAGCGTGTGTGTGTATATACACGTGAATGTGAGTGTATGTGCGTGAACGTGAATATATGTACGTGTGTGGACGTGCGCGCATATGTTTGTGTGCGCGTACGTATATGACAAGTAATATAGCTTGAAATGTGAACGCGTGTTTTTGTGCAAGACTAGAAAAGGCTCGCGCAGCGTGAAACATTTATTTACGGGATAGAAATATTAGTCGAAATAGTTGCAACATAAGTGTTTTCTTGTGTTCAATATTCACAATGACGGGTTAATGAAGTGAGAATGTCACGAGGTTGGAATTTACTGATCTTTTTTCATAAGAATGCTTCAAGTAGTTTAATGGTGGATGCTCCAACGAACTACAAGCCATTGTACCCCCAACAAACCCGACAAGCAGCAAAATCCCACCCCTACACAGTAGAGATCCCTAGATGTAAGAAAGTCTTCTACTCGAATAGTTTCTTCCCCAGAACTGCTAGACTTTGGAATTCCTTTCCGGGTTCTTGCTTCCCAAACTGTACTGACATGCAGAAGTTCAAATGTAATGTGAACAGACATCTTGCTGCTCAACTCCCTTCATAGTATCCCTGCAATCTATGGCCTCGATAGTAGCCCCCTACATTAAAGTGGTACTGTGCCTTGTTCGGGGTGAAAATAGAAAAAAAAAATTTTTGAGAAGAACAGTCCATAAATCTCTACCTAATCTAATTGCATCAGAAGATCACCACACTCTTCAGCACATCAAGCCGACCTCGAAGACGTGAGGTGGCATGATATGGCCTCCACTTGAAACCACCCCAAAGACCATAACTGTGGCCGAAAACCTTGTTTTCATCACCCTGGGAATGTCCCTGTTATTTGTAGCAATCCAGCAATGCATTTTAAGGGTGCATTCGCCCATGTATGGAGTATTGCTGCCACATCTGGGCTGGTGCATCTGCTACTAGTCTCTCGCTCCTTGACAAGGTTCAAAAGAGAGTCGCAAACCTGATAGGCCCTGAACTGGCATCTAAGCTTCAGCCTCTGTCCCATCGACGAAATGTTGCATCCCTCTGCCTTTTCTGCAAGTATTTTAGTGGTGAATGCTCTGAGGAACTGCAATCACTTGTGCCCCCACGACGTGAGCACCCTCGACAAACCTGACAGGCTGCTAAATCCCACCCCCACACTGTAGAGATCCCTAGATGTAAAAGATCTTTTTACTCCAATAGTTTCTTCCCCAGAACCGCTAGACTCTGGAATTCCATTCCAGGTCCCTGCTTCCCCAACAGTACTGACGTGCAGAAGTTCAAGTGTAACGTTAACCGACACCTTGCTGCCCAAATCCCTACATAGTACCCCAGTAGTGTTGCCCCTGATAGTAGCCCCCTACACCAAAGTGGCAATGTGCCTTGTTTGGGGTGAAAATGTAATAAAAAAAAAAAAAAAAAAATGATCCTGTTGTCATAACTTGGATTGGATGAGAGCATGAGTTATACAGTGGCGCATCTCCAATCTCATTTATTTACCAGTGTGTCACTTTCAGACACGATAGAAGGTTCCTATTGCTCTGGGGATTTGTACACAATTGGCAAACTAATAGATTGCCTACGACAAAAAAAAAAAAACTCGTCTAGCTGAAACCACTATCAATAATTCCCCCACTCTTTATCTGTGCCTAAACCTAAACGTAGATTCCATGATCAAAGCTTCTTTCTTAGAACTGCACGCGTATGGAACTCTTTTCCATTTGCTGCTTTCCAGCTGACTACAATTTGGTCGTCTTAAAGTCTAACGCAAACAAATTTTTGTTGAACCGTCCGCTAAAGTAATCCAAGTTACCAAATTTCCACTACTAATGATTACTACGATATCATCTTATAAACTATTGTACACTCACTAACCCCTATCCTCGAGTGGCCTCTGAGCCTTGATAAGTGATCTATATAAAAATAAAAAAAAAGAAAAAATAGACTAACTCATACTAAACATAAGGGAATTTTACAACCATGCATGAAAACAAAAGTCCGATAACCCCACATACCAATTATTCGATTTGATCCCTTAGAAGCCCTTTTTTTTCCAGATGAAAATGGATTATACCAAATTTCAAGTCTGTAGATATATATATATATATGTATATATATATATATGTATATATATATGTGTCACCCAAAAGAGTGCTCAATGTTTAGACAGAGCCAAAATAAGTGAATTTAGTTTACAAACAAATGGCTACACATAAGCATACATGTTTCAGCGAAAACCCAGTAAGGGAATCGCTTCGTCAGGCCAAGGACAACTCTGGCTGTTTCAACTCAAACATTGCCTATTTATAACTAGGACTATATCATGTTTAAGTGTAAAGGGGGAGACAGGACCTAAAGAGAAAGTATATACATTAAAATGTGATCATCCATTATATTAATTTATTTATTTTTTTATTATTTTCTTTTATTTATAGTGCGTAATGAGTTTCAAGTAGAGTTTCAATATTATCAGTAAATTCCTAGTTCCGTAGGTAAGTTGTGTAGAATAGGAACCCAAGTTTTAAAAAAAGGGAACGGCTGTATTCAACTGTAATATGTACATCATAAGTATAATTATATATTAACATTAATATTAATCAGTTAAAATATATAGTTATGTGAATAATTCATTAGGCCACTATCGTTTAAAATAAAATAAATAGTTTACGTTTTTTAAAAAAAGTTTACGGTGTAATGAATAATTAACGAAATAATGTCAGTTACATTATTCATTGTAAATGCTAACGTTTAAAAAAACTTACATATAAAATAAATGGTTAACGTGTAAATAAATTAGTGTCCGTATAATATTACTTTTGTAAATTCTAACGTTTCAAAAATTACGTATAAAAATAAGTGATTAAAGTGTAAAAATAAAATTAATTAGGCTCGATGAGGTGACCATTAAAACCTACGTTAAACGATTATGAAAAGTATAATTATGGTAAGATAACTACATTACGATTAAAGATAAATAAAATACAAATAAAAAATATCTTTAATGAATAATTAATGAAATAATGTCATATATATATATATATATATATATATATATTAAAATATAACTACTTCATTTACTCACACAAATTTAATATATGAAAGTATAGATTTATGCGTAAACTTTAAGTATTTACTTCAAAAGTGCTCAATACGTAGGTAGAGCTAGTTAGTAATTTATATGCTTAATCGCCATATATATTTTATAAATTACTATATATATATATACTAGCAGTTCAGCCTGGCTTTGCTTGGGCCCTATGTACTGTTCATAAGTTTACGTGCATAAATATATATATTAAAAAGTTCGACTCATGTCCAGGTAACCTACATCTAAAATTTCAAGTGTTTAAACCCAAAACTTGGCAGAGGAATTTGGTAGAGCCTGCAAAGGTCAACTCTTTTGACTGACCTCTTGGCAGCAAAACTTTTCGCCCAAAAACTTATTAAAAAGCTTGCTTCATGTCTGAGTACCCTTTATGTAAAATTTCAAATGTTTAGACCCGAAATTGGCTGAATAGTGTGCTAGAGATCGCAAAGGTCAAATCTTTTTAATTTTGACCCCTGGCAGCCAACTTTTCGGCCAAAAACTGATTAAAAAGCTTGCCCTATGTCTGAATGCAATTTATGTAAAATTTCAAATGTTTAAACCAAAAATTTGGTAGAGACCACAGAGGTCAATCTTTTTTTTAAGTTTGACCCCAATTTTGATCCCTTAACATTTGTTTTTGGGCTCAAATCAAAAAGTTTGATCCATGTCCGAGTAACCTACATCTAAAATTTCAAGTATTTATATCCAAAATTGGCAGAGGAGTTTGGTAGAGTTTTCAAAGGTCAAATCGTTGAACTTTGACCACCTGACAGCCAAATTACTGTCCGAAAACCGATTAAAAAGATTTTGTCAAATCTCACTACCCCTTATGTCTAATCTCGAGTTTATAGACTGAAAATTGACAGAGTAGTTTGGTAGGGAAATGTACACACACACAGAGAATTTCACTTTTATATATATATATATATATATATATATATATTTATTGTATTCTATAAAATTGAGAATGTGAGTGGGTATGAGGACACTTCTCAACCGATATACTCAATAAATTTTGGATCTACAGGCTTGAAAGGTTGTATATATGGTATACAAGCTTGTGGAAAACTTTAATCTATTTTCATCTGGAAAAAAGAAAAAAAATTTGACCACTTGGTTAAAATTTAAAAATTGATACGTGGGGGGGGGGTCATCGGATTTTTACTTGTTTGTCAACTGTTTCATGACTGCGTATGCGCTAATCGTTCCCATTATGTTAAGAATAAGTATTATGTATTTTTTCTAAACAATTCACTTCTTGTGAGTAGAAAAAAAAAAAGCCCGAAAAAACTCAAGCAGAGATAAAAACCAAAATCTAAAGACAGCGAGTCAAGTACAATAACCATTAGGCCAGCCTGACTCGATCTTTAAAAAGTGTTTTCAAACCTACTTATTCTTAACATAAGGAAGCTGTCATGGCACACATTCTCACTTTTCTAGATCTAGAGCAAAAAAAGGTTACTTGTTATAATAGGTCTTTCTTAGAAATGCACGCCTGTGGAACTCTGTTCTGTCTGCCTGCTTCCCACCTGACTACAACTTGGATGTGTTCAAGTCCAATGTTAACAAATTCCTAATGAACCGCCCCCTTAAGTAAACACTTCATCAAATCTCCACACTAACGTAATGTACTTGCAATAACCCTTATCCCTGAGTGGCTTCCGGGCCTTGATAAGTGGTGACCACTGTATAAAAAAAAAAATAGGAGGCCTTACTTTTGGAGCGACCCTCGTATATTACGCAAACTTAAAAAAAAAAAAAAAAAATTTAAAAAGATCATAAACAATTGAAGAGTTCTTTCAAAAAGATAAAAAAAATAAATATCTTTATAACTTCAGATAAAGAACAAACGAAAAATGGGTGTTTTCAACCGAAAGATAAGACTACCCAGGCAGATACTCAAGTAAAAAAAATAAATAAATAAAAAAATAAAAATTTCAACTTATTTATTTATCACTAGTATAACAAGTCTCTTGTTTTCTCACAATTATGAAACCTGGAACACTTTTACAATGAATACGTTTCTTCGAATTTGACTCGTCCTCAAAATCTCCCATTAAAAAAGTGAAACTCGAAAATATGGCACGGAATACACTTCTTATTACAAAACATTTCCTCTGATCTTGAGCGCGTGGTACAATGGGGAAAGAGGTGGCTGGTTACTTTTAATGCCTCTAAAACCAAGCTTCTATCTTTACATCATCAACGCTCTAATCCCCATCAGGCATCAATTGAAATGGATGGCTCTCGTCTTGGGTAGGCTTCATGCGTTGACAAGCTTCTGGGCTTGACCTTTACTCCTGATCTGAAATGGAACACATACATCAAATCTATTGCCAAGGTCGCTGGAAAAATGATGGGATCCTTCTATTGATCCAGTAGATATCTCACTGATACAAGAGCCAGGTACGTCCAAGGATGGAGTACTATTATCACATCTGGGCAGGAGCTGCTAGAACCAGCTTACCCTGCCTTGACAGAGTTCAAAATAGAATTTCGTAGCCTAGTAGGAGATGCCCTTTTTTCTTCCCTGCAACCTCTTTCCAACAGAAGAGACATTGCGAGCCTGTCTCTGCTTTATCGTTATTATTATGGCAAGTGCTCGTCTGAGCTCTAATCTATGGTCCCCCACTCACCAAACTTTCATGAGAAACACTCGTCTAGCTGAAACCACTATCAATAATTTCCCCCACTCTTTATCAATGCCTAAACCTAAACGTAGATTCCATGAACAAAGTTCCTTTCTTAGAACTGCACGCCTGAGGAACTGTCTCCTGCTTTCCAGCTGACTACAATATGGTCATCTTCAAGTCCAACGTAAACAAGTTCTTGACGAGCCGTTCCCCTTAAGTAATCCAATTTACCAAATTTACACTACTAAAGATTACTATGATATTGTCCCATTGACTACTGTACACTCATTAAATCTTATCCTTGACTGGCCTCTGGGCCTTGATAAGTGGTGACTCCTATGTAAAAAACAAAAAATCTGCTGCAAAACACTCCCTAAAATACTGGTGACCGACATCTTCAAAATTCCGATTTTTCATTAGATAACACTTTCTTTTCATCTTTTTTTCCAATACTTCTAAAATTATCTCAACTAGCATTTCAGCCTGGCGTTGCCCGGATGTTTGGAGGTGTAAGGTGAGCAAAAAAACAAAGGAAAAAGCGGTCAATTTTTTTTTAAAATTTGACCCCTATTATGACCCCTTAACATTTATCGTTTGGCCTTAAATCAAGTTATTAAGTTAGATCCATGTCCAAGGAACCTATATCTAAAATTTCAAGTGTTTAGATCCAAAATTGTCGGAGGAGTTTGGTAGAGTTCTCAAAGGTCAAATCGTTGAACTTTGACCCCTTAACAGCCAAATTTCTAGCCGAAAACCGATTACAAAGATTTTCCCAAATCCCAGTACCCTGTATATCAAATTTTGTGTCTGTAGACTTAAAATTGACAGAGTTATTGCATAGGGAAATGCAGACACACAGACACGTTCACTTTAATTAGATTATCACAACTTTAGTCTTGTTCAAATTTTATTTTACGTCTGGCGTGAAATCCACAATTTCGCTTTTTATTCACTAATGTATGTAGGAATCATGGTGAGGCGGGTATATACAAGAGAGCAACATAAGTCGTACATTTTCTGACCCCATAAAAATTCTAGTCAAATTAAAAGCATTTTTATAGCTGAACAACCCCGATTAAATCTTTAACCCCTTTTAGCATAGATATTTCAAATTCACATTCTGTTTGAACCTATACACACTAGTATGTTTAAAATTTAGGGTGGCCATCACACACACATACAAATACTATTCTTTCTAGTCTTCCATTACCTCTATCTCGATCTTTAACCCCCCCTCCTTTCCCATTCATTCCTATATATAAACAGACTCGAATGGGTTGTATTTACATACAACCAAATCTCATTTTTCGCAACAGCTAACGATATCAACTCCTTGTGACAAGGAAGACCCGATATTTGCAAACTTTGCTTCGGTATAAGCTGTATCTCTAATTGCTAGAAGACTGTGCGGCAACATATTACTACTTATGCAAAAACAAATAAAGTGTATACCCTGCTCTACTGAGCAGTATTGAGCACTCTTGTATTAACCTTTTTACACTTTATCTGTGCCTTTGAACATTTGTGTAGGGCTATTTACGTAGTTCTCTCCCACTACAAGAACGGTGACACCAGGGTCGGAAAGTGGGATTCAGAAGTCAGCGGTCCCCAGAGAGGGCACTCTGACCTGCAAAAAACATTGCCTAAGCATAAACATTTGGTAATTTTGACACGATTTTATTTATCTTTTAAATGCAACCCTGACGAAAGGAAAAGGACTATTTCCAGCATGTGTAGCAAGCACAAAAATAAGAAAAAGAAAAAAAAGAAAAAAAAGAGAAAAAAAAGACAAAAAACAAGACAAAAAACAAGACAAAAAAAAAGACAAAAAAACAAGACAAAAAAAAAATGAGAGGCTTAAAAGCTCAGCCATGGTCTGGTGCACAAAGGAAGGCTGATGCCTTATTTAGCTCCCGCTACTCTCTGTGTTTGCAAATTGGGGCAAAGTGATCAAACGAAATTTTAGCCTAGAAAATGATCGGAATAATTGTTGGCACATGTCTATGACGATTTGAGTTGGTAGTTCCGGTTTGATTAGCCAATGAAAGGACTGCGAGATGTAACTTGATATCGAGAGAGGGGGAGGAGAGAGAGGAGAGAAAGAGAAATAGAAGAGATCGAGAATAAAGAAAATATATATATAGGAAAAAAAAAGGAGAAACAGAAAAAGAAAAACAAAGAAAGGGAGAAGGAAAGATCAGGAAAAAAAGAAAAAGAAAGAAAAGAGAAAAAAAGAAAAAAGAGAAAGAGAAAAAAAGAGAAAGAGAAAGAGAAAAAAAGAGAAAGAGAAAAGAGAAAGAGAAAAGAGAAAGAGAAAAAAAAGAGAAAAAAAAGAGAAAAAAAGAGAAAAAAAGAGAAAAGAGAAAAGAGAAAGAGAAAAAAAGAGAAAAGACGAGAGAGAGAGAGAAATGACGAGAGAGAGAGAAAAGACGAGAGAGAGAGAGAAAAGACGAGAGAGAGAGAGAGAAAAGACGAGAGAGAGAGAGAGAAAAGACGAGAGAGAGAGAGAGAAAAGACGAGAGAGAGAGAGAGAAAAGACGAGAGAGAGAGAGAAAAGACGAGAGAGAGAGAGAGAAAAGACGAGAGAGAGAGAGAGAGAAAAGACGAGAGAGAGAGAGAGAAAAGACGAGAGAGAGAGAGAGAAAAGACGAGAGAGAGAGAGAGAAAAGACGAGAGAGAGAGAAAAGACGAGAGAGAGAGAAAAGGAGAGAGAGAGAAAAGGAGAGAGAGAGAAAAGGAGAGAGAGAGAAAAGGAGAGAGAGAGAAAAGGAGAGAGAGAGAGAGAGAAAAGGAGAGAGAGAGAGAAAAGGAGAGAGAGAGAGAGAAAAGGAGAGAGAGAGAGAGAAAAGGAGAGAGAGAGAGAGAAAAGGAGAGAGAGAGAGAGAGAGAAAAGGAGAGAGAGAGAGAAAAGGAGAGAGAGAGAGAGAGAAAAGGAGAGAGAGAGAGAGAAAAGGAGAGAGAGAGAGAGAGAAAAGGAGAGAGAGAGAGAGAGAAAAGGAGAGAGAGAGAGAGAGAAAAGGAGAGAGAGAGAGAGAAAAGGAGAGAGAGAGAGAGAAAAGGAGAGAGAGAGAGAGAGAGAGAAGGAGAGAGAGAGAGAAGGAGAGAGAAAAGGAGAGAGAGAGAGAGAAAAGGAGAGAGAGAGAGAGAAAAGGAGAGAGAGAGAGAAAAGGAGAGAGAGAGAAAAGGAGAGAGAGAGAGAAAAGGAGAGAGAGAGAGAAAAGGAGAGAGAGAGAGAAAAGGAGAGAGAGAGAGAAAAGGAGAGAGAGAGAGAGAGAGAGAGAGAGAGAGAGAAAAGGAGAGAGAGAGAGAAAAGGAGAGAGAGAGAGAAAAGGAGAGAGAGAGAGAAAAGGAGAGAGAGAGAGAAAAGGAGAGAGAGAGAGAAAAGGAGAGAGAGAGAGAAAAGGAGAGAGAGAGAGAAAAGGAGAGAGAGAGAGAAAAGGAGAGAGAGAGAGAAAAGGAGAGAGAGAGAGAAAAGGAGAGAGAGAGAGAAAAGGAGAGAGAGAGAGAAAAGGAGAGAGAGAGAAAAGGAGAGAGAGAGAGAAAAGGAGAGAGAGAGAAAAGGAGAGAGAGAGAAAAGGAGAGAGAGAGAAAAGGAGAGAGAGAGAAAAGACGAGACGGAACGAGAGAGAGAAAACGAGAGAGAAAGAGAGAGAGAGAGAAAAGCAGAGAAAAAGAGAGAGAGAGAGGGAGGGAGAGGGAAAGAAAGTGAAACATAAAGGAGAAAAAAAGAGAGAAACATAATGATGGATGTACCACAGACATATTGATCGTGTGACCTCACCTGTCGGCGCACCTCTTTAAGGAGGAAAATGGGCGAGGCCTTTTCGTCAGAGATAACAAATTAGTTTCTCAAATAACCCAGGAATTGCATAACAACGACTAGTCCCTATTTAGTAGTCTCTTCAATGATTTTTTTTTTTTTGAGATGTGTTAGAAATTATTAAAAACAAAAAACGGGAAATAAGTTTATCAGCAGAAGAAATGTATAGAAAGTTGTTCACAAAGGAACACAAAAGAAAGCTAAGATAGGATTGTTAATCAAGGTGTGACAAAGGACCGGACATAACGGTCAATACGGCCTCAACAGAACATAGATGTGTACCTTAGGAGAAAGGGAAAAGGAGAGAGAGAAAGAGAAAGACAAAACCGAAAAAAAAAAAAAAAAAGTTGCAAAAAAGAAAAAAAAACGAAAAAATACAAGACAAAACCGAAAAAAATAAAAGACTAACCGAAAAAAATAAAAGACTAACCGAAAAAAATAAAAGACTAACCGAAAAAAATAAAAGACTAACCGAAAAAAATAAAAGACTAACCGAAAAAAATAAAAGACTAACTGAAAAAAAAAAAAAAGACAAAACCGGAAAAAGAACAGATAAAACCGGAAAAAGAACAGATAAAACCGGAAAAAAAGACAAAACCGGAAAAAAAGACAAAACCGGAAAAAAAGACAAAACCGGAAAAAAAGACAAAACCGGAAAAAAACAGACAAAACAAAACAAAAAAAAAACAGACGAAACAAAAAAAAAACAGACGAAACCGAAAAACAAAAGACAAAACCGAAAAAAAAAAAAAAAGAAAAAGAAAAAGACAAACCCCGCCCCCCCAAAAAAGACAAAATCGGAAAAAACTAGCAGGACCTGTTAACCAGCGTTACCCGGTCATACAATACGCTTAAACATGATATTTTAATTTATGTAGATTGCGTATGTATTATTATAGAATCAATCCTCTATTGATTATTATATATTAGCAGGACCTGTTAGTCAGCGTTGCCCAGTCGTACAATACGCTTAAACATGATATTTTAATTTATGCAGATCGCGTATGTATTATCATAGAATCAATCCTCTATTGATTATTATATGCTAGCAGAACTCATTAACCAGAGTTGCCCGGTCATACAATACGATTAAACATATTTTAATTTATGCAGATTGCGTATGTATTATTATAGAATCAATCCTCTTTTGATTATCATATATTACAAAGAATAATTTGCCCGGTAGACTAAGTCACACAAAAAATAAAAACTTAATAATAATATTGTTTATCAAATTTTTTTATCTAAGAACACTGCCAGACATAAATTATCTTTGTGTAAAATCTGCAAAAGATCGGAAGAGGAAGTAACTCGCACGCAAAGTGACTTTTTCTATAATAGTAACGATAAAAAGCTACTAACACCCGAAAGTATCCTCTATATAAGGCCACCATTCGCCCATGTATGGAGTATTGTTGTCATATTTGGGCTGGTGTATCTGCTACTAGTCTCTTGTTCCTAGACAAGGTTCAAAAAAGAGTCGCCAACCTGATAGGTCCTGAACTGTCATCTTAGCCAAGTACGTCCAAGGATGGAATACTGTTGCCATATCTGGGCAGGAGCTGCTAAAAAACCGCCTATCCTGCCTTGACAGAGTACAAAATAGACTTCGTGGCTTAGTGGGGGATGCCCTTTTCTCTACCCTGCAACCTCTCTCCCACAGAAGAGACGTTGCGAGCCTATCCTTGTTTTATCGTTATTTCCATAGCAGGTGCTCGTCTCAACTCCAATCTCTGGTCCCCCCTCGCCAATCTTTCACGAAAAACACCCGTCTAGCTGAATCCACTGTGAAAAATTTCCCCCACTCTATATCTGTGCCTAAATCAAAACGCGGATTCCATGAACAAAGCTTTTTTCTTAGAAGTGCACGCCTGTGGAACTGTTCCGTCTGTCTGCTTCCCACCGGACTACAACTTGGATGTCTTCAAGTCCAATGTTAACAAATTCCTAATGAACCGCCCCCTTAAGTAAACACTTCATCAAATCTCCACACTAACGTAATGTACTTGCAATAACCCTTATCCCTGAGTAGCTTCCGGGCCTTGAAAAAAAAAAAAAAAAAAAAAAAAAAAAAAAAGCTTCAGACTGTCCCATCGACAAAATGTTGCATCCCTCTGCCTGTTCTACAAGTACTTTAACGGTGAATGCTCTGACGAACTGCAAGCACTTGTACCCCCTCAACGTAAATACCCCTAATAAACTCGACAAGTAGCTAAATCCCACCCCTACACAGTAGAGATCCCTAAATGTAAAAGTAGTTTCTTCCCCAGAACTGCTAGACTTTGGAATTCCCTTCTGGGTCCCTGCTTCCTCAACTGTACTGATATACAGAAATTAAAGTGTAACGTTAACCGGCATCTTGCTGCTCAACTCCCTACATAGTAACCCCTACATCAAAGTGGTAATGTGTGTTGAGTGTTTATTAATATTAATACAAACAACTGTGGTCAATATGATTTTACCAAATTATGTCAACTTGTAACTTCCACCGTTGACTTCTTCATACCTGTCATCATTCCACAGTGCACCGAGATGCACATGGACAAACTGTGTAAACAGGTTACTATGTCTCAGCTCGACACACGCATCCGGTTGCAAAGAGAAAAATAATAAAAATTAATTAGCCAATAGGAGTGGTGCATGATAAAAATAAAATTTAACAACCGTGGGGGATGCCCTTTTCTCTGAACTCCAATCCCTGGTCCCCCCTCGCCAATCTTTCACGAAAAACACCCGTCTAGCTGAATCCACTGTGAAAAATTTCCCCCACTCTATATCTGTTCCTAAATCAAAACGCGGATTCCATGAAAAAAGCTTCTTTCTTAGAACTGCACGCCTGTGGAACTCCTGTTCCGTCTGCCTGCTTCCCTCCAGACTACAACTTGGATGTGTTCAAGTCCAACGTTAACAAATTCCTAATGAACCGCCCCCCCTAATTAAACACTTCATCAAATCTCCACACTAACGTAATGTACTTGCAATAACCCTTATCCCTGAGTGGCTTCCGGGCCTTGATAAGTGGTGATCACTGTGTAAAAAAAAAAAAAAAAAAAAGGCTGGAACCGAGAAATATAAACCCAGGATTTTTGTAAACGAAAAAGAAAGAAACAGGATCCAAGTGCAGTCAAGCGAGTAGTTGAGTAGTTACCCTGCTTTTGCTGTTAAAGCTGGAAAACGCTCCTCTTTGTGACCACTACTCAACCAACAAAAAGAAACACTATGAACATTCTTTTTTTTTTTTTTACCTCCGTTTATTCCAGCATCTTTGTATTACTTTGAAAGGTGAAAATGAACTTTTTTTTTTGAACACGCACATTTAATCTAGTCTTTTGTTGTTGATAAATGTTATTCAAAACTTTAAATATTCATAGTTTCTTTTGCGTTAAATAGAGTTTCTATTTCATGTTTTTTTTTTATGTTGTAATACACGAAAAAAGCTATATACCCCAATTTAATCGGATATCAAAATTTTCACAATAATTATTGCATCTTTTATTTTTTTTACGCTACAGTACCGACTCGAACATCTTCACCCTTTCTTAAAGTATGAGAAGCTGTTAACTCACTGTTGACAACAACAACCTTAATAAGAGATATTTCAAATTATTCACACTTTTAATAACAAGGACCTTAATATTATCTTCTCAGAACATCCTGTCAACAAGAGACATTTCTAATTATTTTCACTCTAACAAACCTTAATTACAAGGACTTTGTTATTTTTCTTCAAATCTGAAACTTCTTGTCAAGCCATTTCTAACTATTTTCACTCTAACAAACCTTAATTACAAGGACTTTGTTATTTTTCTTCAAATCTGAAACTTCTTGTCAAGACATTTCTAACTATTTTCACTCTAACAAACCTTAATTACAAGGACTTTGTTATTTTTCTTCAAATCGTTACCCCTTCTAACAAACCTTTTATTCCAACATCTTTATTTTGAAAAGTGCCAACACATGAAAACGAACCCTTTTTTGAACATGTACATTCAATGTCTTTTTTTTTTTTTTTTTTTTTTTTTTGAGAAAAATTATTCCAAATCTTAAATGTTTATAGTTTGTCTTGCGTTAAATGGAGTTTCTATTTCATGCAATTTTTATGTTGTTATACATGAAACAATGAAATTCTACTCAACGATTAGCTTTTTTTTTTTACATAAGCATCACTACTTACCAAGGCCAAGAGGCCAATCGAGGATAAGGGTTAAAAAGTGTACAGTAGTAAATAGGACAATATCGTAGTAATCATAATTTGGTAAATTGAATTACTTAACGGTAACAGCTCATCAAGAACTTGTTTACATTGGACTTGAAGACGACCATATCGTAGTCAGGTGAAAAGCAGGCAAACGGAAGACAGTTCCAAAGGTGTGCAGTTCTAAGAAAGAAGCTTTGTTCATGGAATCTACATTTAGGTTTAGGCACTGATAAAGAGTGGGGGAAATTATTGATAGTCATTTCAACTAGACCGGTGTTTCTCGTGAAAGTCTGGTGAGGGGGGGGCATAGATTGAAGCTCAGATGAGCACTTGCCATGAAAATAATGATAAAACAGAGACAGGCTTGCAACATCTCTTCTGTGAGGTTGGTTGTTTGGTTGGTTTTGTTTTACGGCATATCAACCCTTTTCAGGTTATTTAATGCCGAATCCAAAGATTTTGAAGAAAAATTTTTTAATAGAATATTTGTTTTTTTCAAGTCGGTTTCTATTCAACCCATAGTTGGGACCCTAACAGGTACTACCACTCCAGGTCAGAATGGACCTGGGAGCAATGGCAATTAAAGGGTGGCTCAGCACTCCCCAAAGCCCACAAGCTGGGGCCTCACCATCGGATATAGTTTAAGGTCATAGCCAGGACGCCCCTACTAGGCTACGAAGTCTATTCTGAACTCTGTCAAGGCAGGATAAGATCTTTTTAGCAGCTCCTACCCAGATGTGCCAACAGTATTTCATCCTTGGACGTATCTGGCTCTTATATAGATAGAGAATTGCATTAGCAGTGAGATATCTACTGGATCGATAGAAGGATCCCACCATTTTTCCAGCGGACTTGGCAGCAGATTTGAATTACGTGTTCCACATTCTACACTTACCACCTTACATTCATTAACCCTTATCCTCGAGTGGCTTTCGAGCTTTGTAAAAAAAAAAAAATGTTAACTAAAATTGTCACAATGCAAAGTTAGTCTAAAGCACATGAC
This sequence comes from Euprymna scolopes, assembly GCF_053919585.1. Lineage (NCBI taxonomy): Eukaryota > Metazoa > Mollusca > Cephalopoda > Sepiida > Sepiolidae > Euprymna > Euprymna scolopes. The sequence goes on along the minus strand of NC_136527.1, from coordinate 102,308,462 downwards.
GATCTGACCATCTGAGTCAAGGTTTTGCGCCCCAGTCACCGACAAATGTACAACAACTGCTCCTGATGATTCTCTATTCGTGTAATATCCTACGACAACCGGCGACGTTCAGCACAGTGGTTGGATGCCAGAAAAGCTCCGCAACACTTCCTGAAGCCGAAATTGCACCAAAAAAGATTTTGGTGACTGTTTGGTGGTCTGCAGCCGGTCTTATCCATCACAATTTCTTGAATCCGCACGAAACGATTACGGCAGACATGTACTGCTGACAAATTGACGAAATGCACCCGAAGCTACAACGTATGTGCCTGAGATTGATCGATATGAAAGGACCAATACTCCTCCATGACAAAACTCGCCTGCGTGTTGCTCAACTGACTCTACAGAAGCTGAAGGAATTGGTCAACAAGACTCTGCCTCATCCACCATATTCACCGGACCTCTCACCCACTGACTATCATTTTTAAGCATCTCGACAACTTCCTGCATGAAAAATGCTTCAAAGGCCGAAATGATGAATCCGCCTTCAATGACATCATCGCTTCTAGAACTTCGGATCTCTATGCTAATAGGATAAATAAACTTGTTTCACGTTGGCAAAAATGTGTCGATTCTAACGGTTCTTATTTCGATTAATAAAGTTTATTATGAAAGGAGTTATGATC
>NC_136527.1:102265297-102297797 GCF_053919585.1 Euprymna scolopes | reverse complement strand
GTCCTAAGTAATTCCTGTGGCATAACAAACAAAGTATTTGGTTCTGGGGTTAAAGGTTCAATCCCAGTGCAGGTGATATTAGGAATACACTTGTGAATTTTTTAGGACTTCTATCCAGTCACAGCTGACTGAACGAGAGAATGCTACTCCCGTGGATTAAATAAAGGGTTATATTCGATATTTTGTATAGATTCCACTAGCGTAACAGAGAGATTCCCCCAGAGTCCAACAGAGAGATTTCCCCACAGTCCGACAGAGATTACCCAGAGTTCGACAAAATACACCTGATGAAGGTCGGAGGTTTGATTGACCGAAATTCAATATTTTGTATTCCCCTAGTTTGACAGAGAGATTACCCCAGGGTTCGACAGAGAGATTACCCCAGGGTCCGACAGAGAGATTACCCCAGGGTCCGACAGAGATTCCCCTAGTGTCTGATAGAGATTTCCCCAGAGTCCAACAGAGACATTACCCAGAGTTCGACAAAATACACGTGATGAAGGTCGGAGGTTTGATTGACCGAAATTTGATATTTTGTATTCCCCTAGTTTGATAGAAAGATTACCCGAGGGTCCGACAGAGATTATCCCAGAGTCCGACAGAGAGATTACCCCAGGGTCCGACAGAGAGATTACCCCAGGGTCCGACAGAGAGATTACCCCAGGGTCCGACAGAGAGATTACCCTAGTGTCTGATAGATTCCATCAGAGTCCAACAGAGACATTACCCAGAGTTCGACAACATACACCTGATGAAGGTCGGAGGTTTGATTGGGCGAAACGTTGTGAGAATAACATTCAAGTTGAGAACAGTAATTCAAAATAAAACCCACAAAACATTTATACTTGTGGAAAAGGCTTACAGTAAGCACAAACCTCTTTCTATATATATTTATGTATATAATTGTTTAAAAAAATTTTGCCTACTAAACTGTCACTTTTCAGTCTACAGACATGAAACTTAATATATAGGGTATTCGAACCTATGCAAAACTTTATATTTGGGTTTTAGCCAGGGAAAATCAGTACAAAAGATTACCCCAGGGTCCGACAGAGATTACCCGAGGGTGCGACAGACAGATTACCCTAGTGTCTGATAGAGATTCCCTCAGAGTCCAACAGCGACATTACCCAGAGTTCGACAACCCACAAAACATGATTTATACTGGTGTAATATTTGCATAAAAAGGTTATAGTAAACACAAATCTTTATATATATATATATATATATATATATATATATGCTTCAAAATTTTGCCTACCAAAACAAACCTTTTTTATATTTCTTTTTTTTTTTTTTTTTTTACAAAGGCATCACCACATTATCAAGGCCCAGAGGCCACTCAAGGATAAGGGTTAAAGAGTGTACAGTAGAAATTGGTCAATATAGTAATCATTAGTAATGAAAATTTGGTAAATTTAATAACTTATATTGAACGGCTCATCAAGAACTTATTTACTTTAGACTTGAAGACAACCATATTGTAGTCAGCCGGAAAGCAGGAAAACGGAAGACAATTCCACAGGCGTGCAGTTCTAAGAAAGAAGCTTTGTTCATGGAATCTACGTTTAGGTTTAGGCACAGATAAAGAGTGGGGGAAATTATTGATAGTGTTTACAGCTAGACGAGTGTTTCTTGTGAAAGTTTGGCGAGGGGGGACCATAGATTGAAGCTCAGTTGAACACTTTCCATGAAAATAACGATACATCAGAGACAAACTCGCAACATCTCTTCTGTGAGATAGAGGTTGCAAGGAGGAGAAAAGGACATCTCCTACGAGGCTACGAAGTCTATTTTGAACTCTATCAAGGCAGGACAAGTCCTTTCTAGCAGCTCCTGCCCAGATGTGGCAACAGTATTCCATCCTTGGACGTACCTGGCTCTTATATAGATAGAGAATAGCATCAGCAGTGAGATATCTACTGGATCGATAGAAAGATCCCACCATTTTTCCAGCGGCCTTGGCAACAGATTTGATATATGTGTTCCATTTAAGATCAGGAGTAATGGTCAAGCCCAGAAGCTTGTCAAAACTTGAGGCCTCCTGAAGACGAGAGCCATTCATTTCAATTGATGACAAATGTGGATTAGAATGTTGATGATGTAAAGAGAGAAGCTTGGTTTTAGATGGATTAAAAGTAACCAGCCACTCCTTTCCCCATTGTACTACGTGCTCAAGATCAGAAGAGAGAGAATTGGAGAGAACTTGGTCGTTTACTGTCTTAGATGTGCTACCATAAATGGTAGTGTCGTCAGCATAAATGTCTACAAATGATGTAAGGATATGATTTGGAAGATCATTAATGTAGATCAGGAAAAGAGTTGGGCCCAGGATGGATCCCTGAGGGACACCGGCATTAATACTGTGAGCTTCTGATTTTTGCCCCTCAACTACTACTCTTATGAACCTATCAGAAAGAAATGATTTCATAATTGAGAAGACTTTTCCAGCTATACCATAGCTAGCGATCTTATGAAGTAAACCTTTATGCCATACCCTATCAAAGGCTTTAGATATGTCAAGAGCAATTGCCCTAGAAAGATTGCCACCGTCGAGAGATTTGCTAATCCTATGCGATATAACTGTAAGGACATCTGCTGTAGATCTAGCAGAACGGAAACCATATTGAGTGTCACTAAGAAGGCTATTTTTGTTGAGATGTTTGATTACTTCTGTATTTAACACAGATTCTAGCAACTTACTCATGACGCACAGGAGACTTATTGGCCTGTACTGAGAGGGGGATGAGCGATCACCTGAATTCTTAAATACAGGGCATACTGATGAGATTTTCCAGGGAGATGGGAAACTATTCTCCTTAAGACAACGTTTAAACAGTTTTGTAAGTATGGGCGCTAGTTCAGGTTGAAGTTTTTTGAGTACTATAATTGGAATACCATCAGGACCAGTTGCTTTACTCGAATCAAGGTTTTTGATTAGCTTGGCAACATCACGTACAGATATACGTATATCACATAGCGTGTTTTCTGATACAGGAGGAAATATTGGGGGTTGGCGGTCTTGGTCGCAAAGGGTAGAATTAGCTGCAAAGTTCTTGACAAAGAGTTTGGCTTTGTCTGATGCTGACGAGATTACCTCAGGTCCATTGATAATAGTTGGAATGGAGCACACGCTTCTGTTCAGGATTCTGTTTGCTATTTGCCAAAACTGGTGGGAACCAAGCCGCTGCTCAGCTACTTTGGACTTAACAGATTGAGCATACAACTCTTGCGTTCCTTATTACTTTCTTACAATGGTTGCTGGCAGTCCTGAAAACGGCTTTAGTTTCCATACATCTATTACGTTTGAAGCAGTGGAAAAAGTGATTTCTGTGCGCAATGGCAGCAGCACATTCTGGAGAGAACCATGGCTGGCTGTTAGGTTTTTGCTGAAACTTTTTAGAGGGTATGAAATGGTCAATACCTACAATTAACCATTCAGTTAGGTCTAATACTATAGAGGACACATCCTTTTTAAACATGGAATGCAGAGGTAGATCAGATATAAATGTACGGAAGCTATCCCAGCCAGCCTTAGTGTATCGATATACTGTACGATGAAGAGGTACGTCTGGGGACTTATTACAACAGAGTGGTCGGAAGATCCAAGAGGCGACAGAACAGAAACTGAACATAGTTCAGGGCAAGTTGTGAGAAAAAGGTCTAGTAGGCTCGCATACTGGCCGTCATTATCGGGCACACGGGTAGGTTCCTGAACAATCTGAGTGAGGTCATAGGCAATGGAGAAATCATGACAGAACCTCCCCTCATCATCAGTCTTGTTTGAGTGGGTCAACCATTCAACGTTGTAAACATATGTATATGCTTCAAAATTTTGCCTACCAAACTCCTGTCACTTTCCAGTGTACAGACATGAAACTTAATATATAAAATATTCGATATATATAGGTATTCGATCTTCCCAAAAGTTCGACAGAGAGATTACCCGGAGTTCGACAACATACACTTTATATTTAGGTTTTAGCCAGGGACAATCGGCACAAAAGTGTGCAAATTAAAAAAAAAAAAAAAAAAAAAAAAAAATGGAATTTGCCAGGTGAAGGTTGAACGACGGCATTACGAATATGCATGCGTAACGTAATAGCTGTTATCCTATGTTCTAATTTTAAGCCTTGCAGCAAACATATCTTCATAGCTCAGACATTAACATCAAAGGAAAAAGTAAATCAAAAAAAAAAAAAAAAAAATATGGCGTGATAAACTTTGAAAAATAAAAACATCTATTTATACTTAAAAGCCTCCGTCTCAGATTTCCCACGGAAAGGTCTTTGGCTAAGATAATTTCACACAGAGGCCACTAAAAGTTGCCGACGTCATGTCCATCCAACGATCATTAAAAAAGATTCACTGTTGGCAAACATCCCAAAGTCAGCGGGTCAAAGTAAGAAAAGGGTCATTGTTCGACATTGCTAGTTCTATCAGCGCTACAATGTTTTCTTCGAACATTCGGATCGTTAAGAACAGAAACCGGCATCAAATGAAACAAAAAAAATAAATAAATAAAAAATAAAAACAAAAAAAATAAATAAATAAAAAATAAAAACAAAAAAAATAAATAAATAAAAAATAAAAATAAAAAAAATAAATAAATAAAAAATAAAAACAAAAAAAAAAATAAATAAAAAATAAAAACAAAAAAAAATAAATAAATAAAAAATAAAAATAAAAAAATAAATAAAAATAATTTTTTTTTTATGTCATTTATAATCATAGCGAGGAAAAAAAAAAAAAAAAAAAAAAAAAAGAACTGCCCGCCTGTAGAACACTGTTCCGCTGTCCTGCTTCCCAGTTGAATACAGCACAGCAGCGTTCAAGTCCAATGTAAACAAGTTCTTGTTGAGCCGTCCCCATAAATAATCAAATTATACCCAATTTACACCATTAACAATTACTATACTATCACCTTACATTCATTAACCTTTATCCTCGAGTGGCTATCGGGCCTTGATAACCGGTGACTCCCAAGTGAAAAAAAAAAAAAAAAATTAAGTTTAAAACAAAAAAGAGTCCGGCGGTCCATTACGCATCCATGGATGGTGAGTGCTTTGAAGGCGCACGGTTCGTTTGTTGTGGATATGGATTTCAGCCAGAATGGTTAATACCTGATAACAGTCGCCGAAGGTAAGTACATCCAGAAAAAAAAAAAAAAAAAAAAAAAAAGAAACTTGGATTCCATGAACAAAGTTTCTTAAGCCTAAGGATTTTGGTTGGTTGGTTGTTTTACGGCATATCAACCCTTTTCAGGTTATTTAATGCCGAATCCAAAGATTCGGAAGAAAAATTTTTTTAATAGAATATATTTGTTGTTTTCACGTCGGTTTCTATTTAACCCATAGTTGGGACCCTAACAGGTACTACCACTCCGGGTCAGAGTGGACCTGGGAGCAATGGTAATTAAAGGGTGGCTTCACACTCCCCAAAGCCCACAAACTGGGGCCTCACCACTAGATATAGTTTAAGGTCATATCCAGGACCCCCATTGAGGGACTTTTACCCTCTGCAGGGGGGCAGTCGGCGTATTCTAATGCCCCACCGACATGGCCCTTAAGCCTAAGGAAGTCTTAAGAAAAAACTTCAAGTAATTTTGCTTCATTAATGTCTCATAATTATTGACAAAATTCAATTTTCTGATGACAGACCACGTGCGTATTGTTTAAATCCTAGATCTTTATCCTGCCTTGACAGAGTTCAAAACAGACTTTGTAGCTTAGTAGGGGATGCCGGGTTCTCTTTTCTGCAACCTCTTTCTCACAGAAGAGAGAAGAGACATTGCGAGCCTGTCTCTGCTTTATCGCTATTTTCATAACAAATGCTCGTCTGAGCTCCAATCTATGGTCCACACTCGCCAATCTTTCACAAAAAACACCCGTCTAGCTGAAACCACGATCAATAATTTCCCCCACTCTCTGTGCCTAAACCTAAACAAATTCCATGAACAAAGTTTCTTTCTTAGAACTGCACGCTTGTGGAACTGTTCAGTTTTCCTGCTGGCTACAATATGGTCGTCTTCAAGTCCAACATAAACAAATTCTTGTATACAGAAACTTAAATGTAACCTCCTTGAGAACCCTGGCGAAAAAAAGCCTTTCTTGGACATATAAAAACGCGTGCAGCCGTTTTACCTTTTATATCTATATAGACTAGCGGGGGTATCCGACATTGCCTGGGTCTTTGTAGGTGTTTGTGTGTGTGTTTGGGAGGGGGATTAGATAAAAAAAGAAGGCTCGAAAACAAATAGTAAAAAAAAAAATAAAACAAACAAAAACAAAACAGCGAAAAAAGTTATGGAAACGAGGTAGGCTTGAACCCGATGGTGGGGGAAGGGGTACCTGACGTTGCCTGGGTGTTTGTTGGTGTATGAGTTGGGGAGGGGGTGGGTGATAGATCAAAAAAGAAAAAAAAGCTTAAAAAAAAAACAAACAAAAAAAAAAAAAAAAAAAAAAAAAACTCAAACACGATGGGAGGCGGGGGTACCCAGAGGTTTGTGTGTAGATCAAAAAAGAAAACTTGAATTAAAAAAAAAATAAAAATAAAAAAAAAATAAAAGTTTTGGGAAGGAGGTAGGCTCGAACATGACGCCTCAAGATTAAAAGTCTGAAGACATACCAGGAGGCCAGAAAGCCAGGGACTTTTGATCAGTCGAAAATAAGCGTTTAAAAACCGTCATCGTTTTTCTAGGTCATAATAGCAGCAGCAAACGAATTCAAAGCACGAATTTTGTCGGCGTTGTAGAAAAGTGGGCAAAATAAAATATTTTTATGACCACGTTTCATAAGTGCGAGATATTATCATCTGTGTAGCAGCATACAAAAAGTTATAAGAATGAGCGAGCAAGCCGAGAAGGAGTGGGGAAAATGCCTTTGGCAGACATACAGAAAAAATGCACACACACATTTTTTGCTATTATATATATATATATAGACTAGCGGGGGATACTCGGCGTGGCCCGGGTGTTTGTAGGTGTGTGTGTGTGGGGGGGGGTGATCAAAACAACTGTTTAAAAAAAACAAAAAAAAAATCGTTGCCCGGGTGTTTGTAGGTGTGTGTGTGGGGGGGGGGGTGATCAAAACAACTGTTTAAAAAAAAACAAAAAAAAATCGTTGGCCGGGTGTTTGGAGGTGTAAAAGAAAAAAAGTTTTAGTAGGAAAGTAGGCTTGAACCCCCGAACCTTTGACATGGAGGTGGAAGCGAAATGGAAAAAAACTCTGGGACCTAACCATCTCGGCCACGAGAGAAGAGGAATGAAAAGCATCTTAATTTAAGGTTTATAAAATGAATTTGACAGGTGCGAGAAACTTAAGTTGCGTGATGTTTGACCTTGAAACAGGACACGGCTGTAAGCCAGTTTTCGCTTGTTTTATACTGAAAAGCGAAAGAAACACACGGCGATCGAAATATCTAGAAAAAAAATAGCGCGTGAAAGTCGGGCATGCGACCCCCCGCCATTCTTAAATCGTAGATATTATCATTTAGACGTGATATAAAAAGTTTTAAGTGAGCCGAGTGAGAAGGCAGACGAAAAAAAGCCTTTTGCAGACATACACAAAAAGCGAACATACATACATACTTTCGCTTTTATATATATAGATGAAGATTGATAATGAAAAGACTAGAACGGTAGTCCAAATAATCCGAAGACTAAGGGTATATTTGATTTTTGTTTCTGAATAAAACAGAATTTTAAAAAACTGAATACCAGACAGACATTTTTTTTTTTTACAAATTTTTACAAATTTGGTGCTTTTGCAGTATATCATTTCAAATAAATGCATTTCATGTTAAAACACTATTACATACTTACATATCATGTAGGAATTAATATAAATTCAAAAAATTACAAAAAATGATCCAGTAGAAAAATATTTACATGTTAAAAACAAAACTCATCAAATTATATAGTCTAATATCTTAAAAAAAAAAACTTAAACAAGGGCAGGTAACTGCAATCTATAATTTTGACTTATCTCCCTTGCTTTCAATGAAATCTATATAAATAAAATGAACTCATTTTTTCCCGTCTGATTTTGACCTTAATAGGATTAAAAATCAAGATATTTCATGCAAATACATTATGCACAAACGGCAGAACAATATCTGAGGTTTGTTATAGGCTTATTAGTTCTCAAATTTCTCGATAATCTTAGATTTCTATACTTTTTCTGCTGAGAAGTCACGGCCAAAATCGGTTAAGATCAATGGAAGTGGTAAAATATTTTCTCTCTTAAAAATTCCTCCTTCCCCTGCCACCACTTAACACCGTTTGGAGATCGTTCACAAGGAACAGTTGAGAAGAGAACACCGGTTTGGCTTCGTAGTTCTTTCATGTTAAGTTATTTAAAATCACAAAACTAAGCTGCAGTGCTCTGTGGCGTAGTGGTTAGGGTGCTGGACAATTCACATTATATTTTCACGTTCGCGCCGACCTACCATAGTGTATTTTTTTTTTTTTTTTTTTTTTTCTTAAACAACTGGAATGGACTTTTCTTGGTGGCCGAACTGTTAACGTTGCAGAGGTTTTTTTTTTGTTTGTTTTTTTTTTCACACTTTATTTTCCTACTTTTACTCATGACTCCGGGTTTGATCCTTCCTACTTACCTACCATAACATTTTTTAACCCCCCCCCCCCGTCCCGGAAACAAACACTCGGGCAACGCCGGGTACCCCCGCTAGTAATGAATAAAAAAAAGAGACTAAATTTAAATATGTTACAGCCATTTTTTATTTTCACAATTTCAAATATGGAACAGAGTGAAATTTGAGCATGAAGTTAAAAGTACATGCAGGTCTCATGACATGACATTTTTTTTTTTTTCATTCCCATTGGCATAACTAATTTGAGACCATGTTTGTTGTATTAAATGAAACTGTTTGGATAAAACCGATTTATATTGCCGGAATTTCTAAAACTTGGTCAGCCATTATTTTCATATCCAACAAGGCTGCAACTTTATTACAAAATGGCGATTATGCCATCTTCTCTCACACTTTCTGCACGTCCGTTAGATTTTGATTATTATTGGAATTTTAGAGTTGTATTTGAACCAGTAAGTGTCAGAAATTCTCTGGAGTCAGTTATTTCGAACAATTGTTTTTTGTTTATAGAAGAAGAACAATCGGTCAAAGTTCACTGTTACGCCAACTGAAGATGCCTCAACATTTTTTGATAAATTGACAACTTTTGAAGGTTTTCGGGTATACTGAACACGAATATCGCAGGAAAAATAAACAAACATTCCCCCCACCCTCTCATGTTAAGAACGGCTTTCAGAATAAACATCGCCCTCCACCTCCCCATGTTAAGAATAGCTTTTGAAATAAACATTCCCCCACCTCCCCATATTAAGAACGGCTTTCGGAATAAACATCCCCCCTACCTCCTCATGTTAAGAACGGCTTTCGGAATTGCATTGAGTCAACTACACAGATCGTCTGCTCACTGCAGCGTGCGCCTGCATGCTCAATATACCATTTCGTGGAAACAACAAAGATGGCAGCCAAATAAAACTACGAGAAATTACGTAACAAAATACAGGTATTTATATCTCGAAAACTTTTTGTCTGCACAAATTTTCCCTGCGAAATTTTTCAGCATAACCGAAAACCTATAGAAGTCGTCATTTTTTTAACAAAATGTTGAAGCATCTTCAGTTGGCGTAACGGTGAACATTGACCAAAAAATCTTTCGTAGCAGAACGACCGTCCGCTTTTATTTTGGACGAAAACAATTAAAAACCAACAAGTTATTGCATTCAAAAACAAATTATATTCAAAAATAATTACGAATACAATAAAACGTAATAGTTATGTCAGTTTGAAGTTTGATAGTTTCCAAAACGGTTGTTTTGGAGAATATTCTTTTTTTGTTGTTCCGACATTTCAAAATACAACCGCTGAGAGACAGATTTTCTTTCTCCAGCATTGCAACATGGCAAGAAAGAAAAACATACTGAGGATGGAGTTTAGCTCCAAAATATATTTATGTTATAAATTTCAAACAAGTAAAATATCTTTTTTTTTTTTTTTTTTACATGGGGATCACCAGAGTACAAAATAGACTTTGTGGTTTAGTGGCGGATGTTCTTTCCTCTTCCCTGCAACCTCTCTCCCACAGAAGAGACGTTGTGAGCCTGTCTTTATTTTATCGTTATTTCCATGGCAAGTACTCGTCTGAGCTCCAATCTCTGGTCCCCCCCCCTCGCCAATCATTCCCGATAAACACCCGTCTAGCTGAAACCACTATCAATAATTTTCCCCACTCTTTATCTGTGCCTAAATCAAAACATAGATTCCAATGAACAAAGCTTCTTTCTTAGAACTGCACGCCAGAGGAACTCTTCTGTTTGCCTGCTTCCCACCTACAACTTGGATGTCTTCAAGTCCAACATAAACAAATTCCTGATGAACCGCTCCCTTAAGAAACTTCATCAAAACTCCAATACTAACAATTACTACAATACTATCCCACTGATTACTGTACATGTAATAACCCTTATCCCCGAGTGGCTTCTGAGCCTTGATAAGTGGTGACCACCATGTAAAAGAAAAAAAAAAAGGATGAGAAATAAAAGTTATAACCATTATATCATCAAAACAATAAGGAAAAGTTAGGGGAAAATTTAAGAAAAAAAAAACTCTTTAGGCCATGACATTTTGAAGCTAAATGCTTCCCTTCAGAAGAGGAAAAGGCCAGAATTATATAAAATGCAAACTAAAAAAAAAAATGGCTTAATAATATTTAGATATGAAATAAGAAATAGGATAAAATGGTAAATAGTAATAAAAATTAAACTTTAGCTTTGAAATGCCATGGCTTAAAATTAAATTTCTTAATTTTGATTTTATTCGTTTTTTTTCTTTTGAAACTGATTTTTAATTCAAAATTATAAATCATTTTACTCAAAATATATATATATTTTCAGAATAGACTTCGTAATCTAGTGGGGTGGGGTGTTCTTTTCTCTTCCCTGCAACCCCTTTCTCACAGAAGAGACGTTGAGAGCCTGTCTCTGTTTTATCGTTATTTCCATAGCAAGTGCTCGTCTGAGCTCCACTATGGTCCCCCCACCTCGCCAAACATTCACAAGAAACACTCGTTTGGCTGTAAACACTATCAATAATTTTCCCCACTCTTTATCTGTGCCTAAAACTAAATGTAGATTCCATGAACAAAGTTTCTTTCTTAGAACTGCACGTCTGTGGAATTGCCTTCTTTCCAGCTGACGATACGTCCAACGTAAACAAGTTCTTGATGAGCCGTTCCACTTAAGTTAAGAAATTTACAGAATTTCCAATACTAACGATTACTATATTGTCCAATTGACGACTGTACACTATTTAACCCTTATCCTCGAGTTGCCTCTGGGCCTGGATAACTGATGATTCCTTTGTAAAAAAGAAAAAAAACAACAAAACCCCAAAACATAGATTCCATGAACAAAGCTTCTTTCTTAAAACTGCACAACTGTGGAATTGTCTTCCGTTTACCTGCTTTCCAGCTGACCATAATTTGGCTGTCTTCAAGTACAATGTAAACAAATTCTTAATGAGCCGTTCCCCTTCAGTAATCCAATTTACCAAATTTCCACTTCTAACGATTACGATGATATTGTCCTTTTGACCACTTTACACTCTTTAACCCTTATCCTCGAGTGGCCTCTGGGCCTTGATAAGTGGTGATTCCGTTGTAAAAAAAAAAAAAAAAAAAAAAATTATTATATATATATACTAGGAGTTCAGCCCAGCTTTGCTCTGGCCCTATGTACTGTTTATAACTTTACGTGCATATGTATATATATCAAAAAGTGTGCATATGCACGGTAATGCCTTTCTATATAATAGGCTTCCTTAACTACCATAGAGAAAAGTTGGTGGAGACCGCAGAGGTCGAAATTTTTTTAAACTTTGACCCCAATTTTGACCCCTTTAGCATTTATTGTTTTGGGTTCAAATCAAGTTATTAAGTTAGATTCATGTCCAAGGAACCTATATCTAAAATTTCAAGTGTTTAGACCCCAAATTGTCGGAGGAGTTTGGTAGAGTTCTCAAAGGTCAAATCGTTGAACTTTGACTCCTTAACTACCAAATTTCTGGGTAAAGACCGATCACATCGATTTTTCCAAATCTCAGTACCCCGTATATCAAATTTCGAGTCTGTAGATTTAAAATTGACAGAGTTATTGTGTAGGGAAATGTACACACACAGACAGACAGATACACAGACACGTTCACTTTTATAAATATACTAGCATTTCAGCCCGGCGTTGCCCGGGTGTTTGGTGGTGTATGCTGAGCAAAAAAAAAAAAAAAAAAAAAATTCAAAATCACATAGTATTCGCCCAAATAAGATCTCCTCGCTACGGCTAACCCATATTAGCTTTTACGAGGAATGGTGCACCTTCTCCAAGTGATGTTACCTCAAGTAACAGCACGAAACTGGATACTCCACCAGACTAGATAAATTCTTGTCCTGGAATCCAGTAAGACTAAGAGACCAAAACAAAAGATATACTACAATGTATAAAAATGGTTAATTGGGGAGAGGAAAATTATGTTCTCATTTTTTTTACTAAGTGTTTGAGAGATAAAGAACTTTAATGGAACATTCAAATATCTATGTATCTCATATAGACTTCAAGTGTTAGCCCCAGGTAGGGGGGGGGCCCTTGATTTCTGAGAACTTCGACTGAAGTAAAATAAAACAAAAAACAGATAGACACTTTCACAGATAGATATTATCCTTGCAAGCCAGCTATCTTACAGCTGCTGCAGCTCTGCTACACATGGACACTTGTCTACAACAACCGGTTAGTCTCTGTGCAGCATTACTCAACAATGTATGAGAGGCGTTTCGGGTTTGTTTCACTGTACACAGATTCGAAAAAGTTGTCAAAAAACAAATATATAACAAATAAATGTTATCAAAGGCAAGATAAGTTACTTTTCTACCAAACTGGATATATTTTTGTGTTTTTATTCAATGTAACATGTTTATTCAGCTCGAAAAACATACAGTGTTTACCGATGTATTGGAAAATTAAAAATGGCGCCCGACTCTCTCTTTAACACGGTAAGTTTGGGAAAAGGTGTCATAAATAAAAAAAATATATACAAAATACTATTAAAAACCCACCGAATATGTCAGCGTATGTCACGGTAACATGTATTGAGCGAGTTTCTAACAGTATTTTGTCTAGTTTTTTTATTTATAACACCTTTTCCCAAACTTACCGTGTTACAGTTATGCCTCCTAATTTTCTTTTTTTTTATTTTATTCTGCCCAAATGGATTAGAGGGTGGATTGCAAACTGTATTGTTATGATGACTGAACTTACGCATTCATGACCTGAAAGTTTCATCTCTCTGTTGCAGATATTCACGGCGTGAGACTCTAAGAAAGCAACCCTGTCATGGACGTGTGTCAGACGCAGAGATGCATCATTGAATTCCTTCATAAAAAAAAAAAAACTGAACCAATCAACATTCACCGGCTCTTGAACGTTTACGAAAACCGATGTTTTAATTTTGAATTTTTTTACATTTTCACCCCAAACCAGACACAGTGCCACTTTGAAGTAGGGGGCTACTATCGGGGACATAAGTTGCAGGGATACTATGTAGGGAGTTGAGCAGCAAGATGTCTGTTCACATTACACTTGAACTTCTGCATGTCAGTACAGTTGGGGAAGCAGGAACCTGGAAGGTAATTCCAGAGTCCAGCAGCTCTGGGGAAGAAACTATTGGAGTAGAAGGCTTTCTGACATCTGGGGATCTCTACTGTGAAGGGGTGGGACTTTGCTGATTGTCAGGTTTGTCGGAGGTATGTACGTCGAGGAGGTACAAGTAGTTCGGAGTATTCATCATTAGGATACTTGTAGAACAGGCAGAGGGATGCAATATTTTGTCGATGGGACAGCGGTTGAAGCATAGATGACAGTTCAGGACCTATCGGGTTGGCGACTCTTTTGAACCTTGTCTAGGGGTGAGAGACAAGTAGCAGATGCGCCAGCCCAAATATGACAACAATACTCCATACATGTGCGAATGGTGGCCTTGTAGAGATACAGGATACTTTCAGGTGTTAGTAGTTTTCTAGCATGGTAGAGGAAGCCGACCTTCGTTGTACCAGCATGTAGTTGATGTCAGCACAATTAGGTTTCAAGCGACAGATGTGAGTTACAAAGCACACCTTGGACTCCCATGCACAGCCACAACCCCAATTGTTGGAAAAAAAAAAAAAAAAAAAAACACGAGAACAGGTGTGACTATGTAGAAAAATAAATTTTGGAGCACAAAAGATCGCTCATTTTTAATGATACTACTCCTTCATAGTTTTCGAATTATTTTTTTAGTTAAAAAATCGGATGTGTTCATTTTGGAACTACCCTTACGTCTGGAACTACTACTACTACTATTACTACTGAAACATATGTTGGTTGTTGGTTGTTTTTGTTTTACGGCATATCAACCCTTTTCGGGTTATTTAATGCCGAATCCAAAGATTTTGAAGAAAATTTTTTTAATAGAATATATTTGTTGTTTTCACATCGGTTTCTATTTAACCCATAGTTGGGACCCTAACAGGTACTACCACTCCGGGTCAGAGTGGAACTGGGAGCAATGGTAATTAAAGGGTGACTCCACACTCCCCAAAGCCCACAAGCTGGGGCCTCACCACTGGATATAGTTTAAGGTCATATCCAGGACCCCCATTAAGGGACTTTTACCCTCTGCAGGGGGGCAGTCGGCGTATTCTAATGCCCCACCGACAGGGCCTGAAACATATGTAACTGGGTTCATGAGAAAGAATTTCAAAAACTAACTGGCAAATATACCCAGTGAACCAAGTGCAGGAGAGAGATTCGAATTTTTCACTTGACGTGATGGTTGAAATCTTAAAAATCAAATCTCTTTGTTGGAATATATTAGTGGGTGAATGCTTGGCATTTGCAAGGACGCTCCATCCCCAGTTCGAAAAATAAGATGTGTTCATTTTGGAACGACCCTTATGTCTGGAACTACTACTACTACTACTGAAACACATGTAAAATGCTTCTAGCAGCATCGCAAAACATTGATTCTGGCATACAGTATCATCTGGGAAAATATAAATCTACCGTTGAGGAGTTTTTCCATCCCAGCACTGAATTCATAAAAAAGAATTTCAAAAACTACCAGGAAAATATACCTGGTGAACCAAGTGCAAGAAAGATTCAAACTTTTTCACCTAACGTGATGGTTGGAATCTTGAAAATAAATCTCTTGGTAGGAATATATGAGATAGTGTATGAATGTTTGGGATCTGCTAGGATGTTCCATCCCCAGCTTAGACAAAATGATAAAACTACCTGGCAAATATACCTGGTGAACCAAGTGCAAGCGAGATTCAAACAATTGGACTTAAAAATGACAGAATCTTAAAAATAAGTCTCTTGGTTGGAATGTATTAGTGTGTGAATGTTCGCCTTCCGCTAGGATGCTCCATCCTCAATTTGAACAAAATAAGAAAATTGAAAAAAAGTAAATAAATAAAATGACAGAATCAACAACAAACACTGGACATGCCTCAGATGAATACAAACATCCAAAATATATCGGTCTTCTCAACGGATTTGGGTAAACGTTAAAAGGTTCCATTGAGTTTTTCCATCCCAGCACTAAGTCGTGGCCTCTGCAGGAATCCGCAAATATACCACCCTCGCTTTAAGCTCAAAAGAATAAAGCTAACATCCCTTCACTGTTGAGATCCCTAAATGCCGGAAAACCTGCTCTAATAGTTTCTTTCCTTGAACAGCTAGACTTTGGAATTCCCTTCCTGCTACCTGTTTCCCCCGACTGTACTGATCTGCAAAAGTTTAAATATAACGTAAACCAACATCTTGTTAATTTTGCTTACACATTGTTCCAAATAGCAGCACCTTACATTCAAGCACCTTGTTTGGGGTGAACGTGAGTAAAAATCTCTCGTCCGTGTTTTTGCTCTGTGAAAGAACCTGCCAGAAGACGTTTTGAAGTTGACGACCACATTCAGGTTTTAACCTTGGACAAATGTTGGTAAACATTAAAGGTTGCGGCCAACGCAGAACGCGAGATAAAAAATATTCTATATAGTCGTTAAAAAATGTTTTTATGTTGTTTTCCTAAATGTTACTAAACGAGAAATCATGTCAAGTTGAAATCAAGTTAGTATCACACGTGTTAAATTGAGAAAAGCACGCATGAAACGAAAGCAATTTGCGGCGATCCCAAAATGTTGAATATTTAACGTTTCAAAGTCGGGCAAATTAAATAGACGGGCGATCCCCGTTTGTAACTCATAGATATTATGATTTCGATGTGATATAAAAAGTTTTAAAAATGAGCGACGACCTCGAGAAGCCGCCGAAAAAAATCCTTTTGTGGGCATACACAAAAAGTGAACATACATACATACACACATTTTCGCTTTTATATAGATTACTAGCGGGGGGGGGGTACTCGGCGTGGCCCGGGTATTTGTAGGTGTGTGTTGTGTGTGTGTGTGGGGGGGGGGGGGTGATCAAAACAACCCTGCTTAAAAAAAAACGTTGGCCGGGTGTTTGGAGGTGTAAAAGAAAAAAAAAAGTTTTAGTAGGAAAGTAGGCTTGAACCCCGAACCTTTGACGTGGAGATGGAAACGAAATGGAAAAAAACCCTGGGACCTAGCCATCTCGGCCACGAGAGAAGAGGAATGAAAAACTTCTTAATTTAACGTTTATAAAATGAAATTAACAGGTGCGAGAAACTTAAGTCGCGTGATGTTTGACCTTGAAACATGACGCGGCTGCAAGCCAGTTTTCGCTTATTTTATACTGAAAAGCGAAAGATACACGGGACGCTCTAAAAATCTGGAAAAGGAAGCGCTTGAAAGTCAGGCAAATTAAATAGACAGACGACCCACATTTGTAAATCATAGATATTATCATTTAGACGTGATATAAAAAGTCTTCAGTAATGAACCAACTGAAAAGTCCAGCGGAAAAAGCCTTTTACAGACAAACACAAAAAGCGAACATACATACATTTTCGCTTTTATATAGATTATGACAAAATTATGTGATAAAATTTGTGAAAGACATTCTAAGAATTAAAATATATATTAAAGAAAACTATAGAAATGTAAAAAAATATTTTTTGTTATTATTTCTGTATGAATATATTTTGAATATTAAAAATAAACATTTATAGAAATGAAAAAAAAAAAAAAAAGAAAAAAAAGTTGGGCTTCTTTTTTGTTGAACTTTGATAAAACAACAAGTGTTTCCATATGGTTTCGTTTTTCGTTCCATGCTTAGTGGCTTCAATTCTATATTTAGCTAAACCGAGTATACTTCCGGCGTCTTAACTTTATGTACTGAATTTTTTGATTTATCCGAAAGACCTATTTAAAAAAAAAAAAAAAAAAAATAGCACAATTCATAAACTGCACAAGTACCATAATGTGAAAATGAAATAGTCGGGTTTGTATTACTGTACACATAGATTTGAAAAAGTTGTCAAAAAACAAATATATAACAAATAAATGTTACCAAAGGCAAGATAAGTTACTTTTCTACCTAACTGGATATATTTTTCGTGTTTTTATCCAATGTAACATGTTTATTCGGCTCTAAAAACAAAGTGTTTACCGATGTATTGGAAAATTGCAAAATGGCGCCCGACTCTCTTTGACATGGTAAGTTTGGGAAAAGGAGTTAAAAATAAATATACAAAATACTGTTAAAAACCCATCGAATATATGTCAGCCTATGCCACGGTCACATATATTGAGCGAGTTTCTAACAGTATTTTGTATAGTTTTTTTTATTTTAACTTCTTTTCCCAAACTTACCGTGTCAAAAAGAGAGTCGGGCGCCATTTTAAATATAAACCCAAATAGTTATCAAGAAAAATATATAAATTACTTTTTTTTTTAATTTTTTTTTTTTTTTTAGAGTTATCTCAATTTTTATTAGCATGAAAAACAAAAACCGAAATAAATTTGCCGGAAAGGACTTTATATTTTTGTAGTTTCTGTTTTTGACCCTTGTTTTTCTAGGACAAAAAGATAAATAAAAATTGACCTTTGATTAGCACAAAATAAGAATAGCACACACACACACACACATCCACGCACGCAGACACACACACACACACACACACACACACACACACACACACACACATCCACGCACGCAGACACACACACACACACATATACGCAGACACACACATATATACACACACACGCATGCAGACACACACATATACACACACACACACACACATCCACGCACGCAGACACACACACACACACATATATACGCAGACACACACATATATACACACACACGCATGCAGACACACACATACACATCCACGCACGCAGACACACACAAACACACACATATATACGCAGACACACACATATATACACACACACGCATGCAGACACACACATATACACACACACACACACGCGCACACACACACACACACACACACACACACACACATCCACGCACGCAGACACACACACACACACATATATACGCAGACACACACATATATACACACACACGCATGCAGACACACACACACACACACACATGCACGCAGACACACACACACACACATATATACGCAGACACACACATATATACACACACACGCATACAGACACACACATATACACACACACACACACACGCACTAAATATAGACTATTATATAAACATGTAAATGTAATTTCCTAGAATTAACGGTAAATTTTTATTTGGTTTCCACCTAAACATTTTTAGGTTAAAATGACGACTTGGCCTTCGGGCCAGGATCAAAGTGTAGTATCTGTTCTGCAGATGCTGCACTTAAGATAATTTGTACCAGTCAATGGAGGGGAAACCCTCTATACTGGGAACCGCCTGGGTAATACCTAGGAGGTCCACCCTCCCAGGCCTTGCCACCGGGCTTTCCGGTGGGGCAAGTTTATTGCTTGCTGCCTGAGGCGCCCCGACCGGGGAATGCCGACGGGGTTACTCAGGCAATTTTTAAAATTGCAGGAGTGCCCCTCCTTTAGGGGAGCCTGCGGGGTTCCCACTTTCCGGCCTTGTGCCACATTTTGCTGATGTGGGCAGCATTTAAATAAAAACCCTCTATACTGGGACAATTATTATTTTTGGTAACCAGAGTGCCCCCTTTTTGCCTACTTTTAGGGGAGCTGGTTTTTACCCCACATTAAAAACGACCTTGTGCCTTAGTTGCTTTGGTGGGGAAGCAAATAAATACATTAAAATGACGACTTATAGGTTTTCGGATATGCTGAAAACGAATACCGCATTTAATATCGCATATAATATTATATATGTATTACAGAAGATCGGAACACTATCGATATCTTCAGTTTCAAATCAAACAAAGGGGGGGGGGCTTCTACATTATTGGAACGAACTTTTGTAGTCGATAAATGGAGTTTTCAGTTAAAAAATTGGTTTCAACTCTGTTGTCAATTCTAATAAATCACAATGGTAGCTTTCAAATTATGCAGTCGAAATTACCTGAATATTACTGAATTATTTTAAAAAAAAAAAAACGAATTTAATCGTGTTCAGGTGAAAAATTTCGGCCATCTTGTCTCAATCGAAACGGAAAATTACCTCCCTTTTGAACTCTGTGTCTTACGATCGTTTTCATCAAATTCTATTTTTATTTTCTTTAATAAATAATTTTCTACCTTATCGATTTTCGTAATTTTTGGATATAATCATCTTAAAAATACGAGGAATACGTAGATGTCATTTTTTTCATGTGAAATCCAGTAATACGTTTGCGAAATTTCGTCCCAATAGTGTAGAAGTGACCAAAGGGGACTTATACTGGCCTTCTATGTCGGTCTATAGGTTTTCTATAGATGTAAAACCGACGGTATCGATGATGTTCTGACCTTCAGCAAAACATACATAATATTAAATAAACATGCTTTGCTCTGCTGGGGTTCTTCCCTAAGGTACTTATGCAGAAAAGGTATCGTGCTGAAACATTATTATTTAGAAAGCCATTCTTAACATAGGTTTATTTTTATATATATATTTTTTTTTACTCTTCTGTATTTTCACTTAATTACAAAAGATAGGGTAAAAAACGGGATTTAACTTTTTAAAAATCCTATCTAAAAATAGCATGGTCTGTAAACTGGAGAAGTGTGTGTGCGTATATATATATATATATATATATATATATATATATATATATATATATATACACGCGAACGCGCGTGCACACAGTCTTTATTTGTTTTTACATAAGCAGTAATATGGTGCTACACAGTCATGAGCATGTTTCGGTCAGTTGCTAGTAACTAGAGACCTCTTCAGGCGATACAACTTTTCTCTTTCCTGCAACCTCTCTCCCACAGAAGAGACGTTGTGAGCCTGTCTTTGTTTTATCGTTATTTCCATGGCAAGTGCTCGTCTGAGCTCCAATCTCTGCCCCCCCCTCGCCAATCTTCCACGAAAAACACCTGTCTGGCTGAAACCACTGTCAGTAATTTTCCCCCACTCTTTATCTGTGCCTAAATCAAAACGTAGATTCCATGAACAAAGCTTCTTTCTAAGAAGTGCACGCCAGTGGAACTCTCTTCCGTTCGCCTGTTTCCCACCTGACTACAACTTGGATGTCTTCAAGTCCAACATAAACAAATTCCTGATGAACCGCCCCCCCTTAAGGAAGACACTTCATCAAATCTCCAATACTAACGATTACTACGATACTATCCCATTGATTACTGTACACACATCTCTGAGTGGCTTCCGGGCCTTGATAAGTGGTGACCTCCATGTAAAAAAAAAAAAAAAAAAAAAAAAAAATGAAAATACCAGGTTTTCCTCGTTACAGGGAAGGAGGTTCCGTCAAATGTTATGAAAAATAAGATTTAATTGCATGTAAATAACACCCAATACAAATGCTTTTCTTCGGGTCAAGATCAAAGTGTAGTATCTGTTCTTCAGATGCTGCACTTCAATTTCTTGTTCTCTAGTAATTGTCTGTATTTTTGAGATGAGGTGTTTTCATTGATTGAGATTGTCGGACTGACTTCTTCATCTTGGTTGTTATAGTCACAACGTTTCGGCCGTTTTGCCCTCCGGCCTTCATCAGATGTTTTGTATCGAACTGAGGAACCGTTTGTTAGGAGTCTCGAACCCAACCCTTTATTATTATTACGGGGGTATCGTGTTCGGACTTCAGCTAGGCTCTGGGACATAGTTGCTGATTCTCTGTTTTGAATGTTACTTTCAACTGCCTTCGTTCAGGATTGAACTTAGCACCTTTGGGTAACTGTAAACTTTGATACAACGTCTAGGACCACTCGGCCATATGTCACAAGATGAGGAAGTCAGTCCGACAATCTCAATTCTTGTTCTCTGTTAGTGGAGGAGAAATCCTTCACGACTGAGAATTTTTTTTTTTTTTGTTCCACTTCTCCACATTAAAAAAACGACCCTGGTGTCTAACTCTGTCCCGTGGGGAGGGGGCATAGTAAATAGGAACAAATGCCTTTCTTTCCAGTCTCCCATTACCTCGACCTTTAACCCCCTACCCTTTCCCATTCTTTCCTATATCTAAACGCAGACTCACATGCTCACTAGCAGTATCAGAATTTTTGTAGGAATTTTTGACACCCCTAACACGAAACTGCGAATACAATATAAAAATCTCGTAATTTCTGTTAAAAGTGGGTTATTTTCTTTATGGATTATACTTCCAAAATAAACTATTACAGTTGTTTTAAAAGTAATAGAAATTTTTTTTTTTTTTTTAAACAGTAATGAATTTTCCGAACTCAATATTTTTCAATTTTTAAACTTTAAAAATCTATTAAAATTTTTCTATTGATTCTATTTTTACGATATTTTCAGGGTCAATGTGAAATTTTATGTTCTTTCCAATAAACCGAATATAATATTTTAGACAAACGTTTTTTTTTTTAAATTCACGCCCCCCCCCCCAAGTGTCACCCATTTTGAAATGTCTATTAAAAAGTAAATAATTAATTATGTCTGGGAGTTTTATATATCACAAATTGAAGAGAAAAGGTCAATAAATAATATATTCAAATTTAAAACAAAAAAAAAAAATCGCTTTTTTTAGAAATTTACCTGTAAAGTCCGAAGTTTAAAACCTTTTTTAAAAAAAAAACACATTGTTGTTGTTTTTTTTTTTTTTGTTGTTTTTTTAATAAAACCTTGGTCCTTGCTCCTTTAATTGAAAAAAAAAATTAGGGCTTGAATTACATTTTTCGATGAGTTATAAGCTTGGAAAGATGGGGTGGAATTATTCACTATTTTCACGAAATTTCTGACACTGCTACATGCTCACCACCATTGGGTTTTATTTACATACAACCAAATCTCATTTTTCGCAACATTTGATGGAACCTCCCGATATCAACTCCCAGTGACAAGGAAGATCTGATATTTTCATTGCAAACCTTGCTTTCGTATAAGCTCTATCGCCTGAAGAGCTCTCTAGTTACTGGTAATTAGATGACCGAAACATACTCGTGACTGTGTAGCATTGTAGCAACATATTACTGCTTATGTAAAAACAAATAAAGAGTATACCCAGCTCTACTTGGCTATTGAGCACTCTTGTATTAACGTCGTTAAACTTCATTGGTTACTTAACCTCTAAGAAATACATTAGACTAGCATTTCAGCCCGGCGTTGCCCGGGTGTTTGGATGTGTATGTTGAGCAAAAAAAAGAGAAGCGGTCAATTTTTTAAACTTTGACCCCTATTATGACCCCTTAACATTTATTGTTTTGGGCTCAAATCAAGTTATTAAGTTAGATCCATGTCCAAGGAACCTATATCTAAAATTTCAAGTGTTTAGATCCAAAATTGACGGAGGAGTTTGGTAGAGTTCTCAAAGGTCAAATCGTTGAACTTTGACCCCTTAACGGCCAAATTTCTGGCTGAAAACGGATTACAAAGATTTTTCCAAAACTCAGTACCTTGTATACCAAATGTCGAGTCTGTAGACTGAAAATTGACAGAGTTATTGCGTAGGAAAATGTACACAGACACACACACATGTTCACTTTTATAGATATAGATTGGTGCAAAAATAATGTTTTTTTACGTATATATATATATCTGATTTAAAAAAAAAAAATATTTTTGCGGCAACCTAATATACAGAGGGTTTCAGAAGTCTTGGGAACATTACAACATATTTAAAATCGTTATGTTCCCAAGACTTTTGAAACACCCTATATATGGATTATATATATATATATATATATATATATATATATATATATATATATATATATATACACGCACACACACACATCGTATACCTACATTTAAAACATATTCCCATATGCGTAAATATTGGACATATATATCTTATTTACAACTGTGTGGGTCAGTTGACTTATTTAAAATAATGGGGGATCATTTTATAATGGACTCCATATTGTAAACTGATCCCCCATATTTTTATATATTTTATTACATACCGTTTTTTTTTTTTTATTAGAATATACAAAAAAAAATCAGTTTAAACAATTGTTTTTTTATCTGAAAACGCCATTTATCGACTACAAAATCTCGTCCCAATAGTGTAGAAGCTCCATAAAATATTTTATCTAACAGTTTGCTGCGGACTTCGAGTCGCCCTTTTTTTCTGTATTAACTTTTTTTTTTTTAACAAACTATTTTAGGTTTAATTCGACAAAAGTCAGTTTGGTCCGGTTCAAATTCTGTAGAAGCTCCAAAACATTTACAGGGAAGAAAAAAAATAAATACCTCGACGGACATGAAAGAGAATCAGCACCCCCCCTCCCATATTTTAGTGTCGAATCAATAATAATCCGCTGAAAAAAATTGAAAAAAAAAAAAAAAAAAAAAAAAAAAACGGAAGCAGTTTTTAACATGGGGAGGTTGGGAGGGGGGGGGGGCGAAAAGCCGTTCTTAACATGGGGAGGTTAGGGGTGTTTATTCCGAAAGCCGTTCTTAACATGGGAAGATTGGCGGCTGTTTATTCCGGAAGCCGTTCTTGGGGGGATGGGAGGGGCGGATTCTCGTTCAGGTCCGACAATGTTTAACTTTTGCAGCAATTATAGCAAAAATTAATTATGATAAATAAACCATTAAACCACATGTATCAATCCGAAGTTGCCCGGGAATTTCTATCTTCATTTTTGTTCCATTTTTTTTTTTTTTTTTTATCATTATTTTCTCGGTGCTTATGCACTATTGCACTTCGCACCATTTTTTAATTTTTTTTTTTTTTTAAATAGTATTTAAGTTAAATTCAAGTTTTACGAACATCTCTATTATTAACTTGTTAGGTGAAAGTATATAATAGTTACAAAACATTTTCCGCACCCCACATTAAGAATGGCTTTCTAAATAATAACGTTATTATTTCAGCGCGGTAACATAAGTGCATAAGTACCATTTTCTTTATTCGCATTTTAAATTTAATTATTACGATATTGTATGTCAGAAATAACTTCATACCCGCCAGTCTAAATGCTTTCAAATTTCGAAGGGTCAGAAGATAATTCATCCCTTCCCCCCTCCCAATTATTAACAAAACATCGGTTATATTGAAGATTTTAGCTTTAAGATGGTTGCTATTGAAACATTATTTTAACTAAATTAGCTCTTTTTTTTTTTTTATAATAATTTGGTTTGATTAATTAAATTACAAGCTTTTGGTCCTTGTGCACTTATGTTACCGTGCTATTTTTTTTCTTAAATAGTATTATCAAGTTATATTCAAGTTTTACGATATCTTTTACGGTACCCATGCACTTATTGATCCGTGCTGAAATAACGTTATTATTTAGAAAGCCATTCTTAACATGAGGAGGGGGTGTTTTGTACCTATTCTGTACTTTAACCTTACAATTGAATAAAAAAAACATATCACAAAACTTTAATTAAACTTGGAAATACGATTTAAAAAATAGCGCGGATCCAGTAAGTGCCCTAGCAAGCACCTCTTTTTTTTTAATTTGTTAGGTGAAAGTATAGAATAGTTTTAAAAAAATACACCCTCTCCTCATGTTAAGAATGGCTTTTTAAATAATAATGTTATTATTTCAGCATGGTAACATAAGTGCATAAGTACAAACACCTTAAAGCTGAAATCTTCAATATTACAAAAATCAACAGGGTCGATTTGTTTACGAACATACAGAAATGCATTCTGGTGGATCTAATTTTGTATTTCCTTTTTAATAAGGCTTTTTTTTTTTTTACGTCCGTGTCAATTTCTCGCTATTGCATTCGATCCCGACCCATAAACGATCTTTTCTTCGTCAATGTCAAGATTCTTTCCAACTCCCAAAATAAACCGACAACTTGTAAAGGTTTTCGGGTATGCTGAAAACGAATACAACATTTAAAAGCGACGCAGATAAATAGTTTTCACGATATGAAGAAATTACTTGTTCAAAAAGTGGGGATCACTTTTCCATATAAACGTAACGTAAAATGAGCACCCACTTTCTGGCCACTTAGTGATGACTTGTTTTTCGTTTAAATTTGCCGCAAGCAAGTAGTTTTTCGTATATTGCGCAACGTAATTCCTTATGTTAGCAATGGTGGCCATTTCAAAAGTATGCGTGCTTGCACATTCAGAAATGGCCACCACTGATAACATAAGGAATTGCATTATATGGAGGTTGTTTGCGGCAAATTTAAATGCGGTATTTGTTTTGAGCATATACGAAACCCTCATTTTAAAGGCAATTGCTAGGGCAGAAAGTAAACATTTACCAGGAAAAAAAAAAGCTTTCAGGCAGCCCCCAAAAAACAAAAACAAAATATCACTAGGTGGACAAAAAGTGGGTGCTCATTTTACGTTAAATTTATATAGAAAAGTGATCCCCATTTTTGGAAAAAAAAAAAAAAGAAGTTATTTCGTCAGATCATGAAAACTATTTCTGTGCGTCACTTTTAAATGCTTTATTCGTTTTCAGCATACCCGAAAACCTATAAAAGTCATTATAAAGGGGTTTGGGGGGGGGCGTTGGAAAGAATCTTGTCATTACTCATTGACCCCCTTTTTATTATTTAATTGCTAAATGAAAGTACAGAATAGTTACGGAAAAAAAAAAAACACCGTCCCATGTTAAGAATGGCTTTCTAAATAATAACGTTATTTTAGCGCGGTACAAGAAGTGTAGAAAGTCGCGATTCAAGGATTTTTTTTTTGCGCATATTTAAGAAACGGAGAAAAATACATTTTTTTTTTTTCTTAAATTAAAAATATATATAGAGAGAAAAATCTATTGTACAATATATATATATATATATATATATAAGATAAATATAACATTTTATTTTAGTTTTCATTTTTTTAAATATACGCACAATTTTTTTTTTTTTTTTAAAGACGGAAAAATTAATGTTTGTTACAGCGTGTTGGGAAAACGGCGTACGACAGGCGCATTTTTATTTTTAATAAAATATTTTTTTTTTTTAAAATAACTAAAATTAGAAATAAACGTTAAAATAATCACGAAAAAGATTTTTTTTTTTTTTTCAATATTTAAATCGTCTGCTCTAAAATGTTTAATAAATAAAACAAATAAACGGAGAAAAAAAAAACGTTACATACCATGTGACCAATAAATAAGAGACCAGTTTACTACATGAAAACAAGGTAAAACTGGTCCCCCACTTTGTGACCGAAGCAAAACGGTATGGCCGATATCTACGTGCACTGCAGCAGTGGTTCTATAACTGGGGGATCGGTTTAATACATTGAATCGATTGCAAATCGATCCCCCACTTTATGTCATGTTTAGGATGCGCTGAGTTTTTTTTTTCTCTGCGGAAAACAAACGGAGTAATTGATGAAGATGAAGAGACGTATCTTTTTTTTTTTTTTTTCAATAATAAAAAAATAAATATTTTTGGATTTTTTTTTTTGTTTGTTTTTGTTTTAAATGGAGGTAAAATCCTGGAAGGACTGACCGTGCATCTGAAAGAAAGAGGTGTCGTCGGTTGTCGATGCGGGTAGAATAGAAGAATAGTGAGAGGAGAGGCGGGTACGTACCGTTGCAGAGTTAAAGATCGCTCGGATCGCAGGTAGAGAGACTCTCGAAGGTTCGACGCCATTTTCCAACGTGAGGGTAAGGGGAGACAATAAGGAAAGAGGAAGGAAATCGATAGATAGATGGATACGGAGGAGGAGGAGGAGATGACGGAAACAGATGGATAGTTGGATAAATAGATGCAGAGGAGGAAGGGGATGAGGAGGAGGAGGAGGAGGAGGAAGAGGAAGAGGGGGAGGAGGAGGAAAGAAATAGATACAGAGAAGAGATGAGGAGGGAGAAAAAGGAAAAAGAAAGATAAATACAGAGAAACAGGGGGAGGAGAAAAAAGGGAAATAGATAGATAGATAGATAGATAGATGCAAAGACGGGAGGAGGAGGAGGAGGAGGAGGAGGAGAAGAAGGAGAAGAAGGAGGAAAGAAATAGATACAGAGAAGGAAGGGGGAGAAAAGAAGGAGAAAAGAAGGAGAAAAGAGATAGATAGATAGATAGACAGATAGATATAGAGAAGAGATCAGAAGGGAGAAAAAGATAGATAAGTAGATAAATAGAAGAAGAAGAAGAAGAAGAAGAAGAAGGAAAGAAATAAATAGATATTGGCCTTTTAGTCAAGATCAAAGTGTAGTATCTGTTCTTCAGATGCTGCACTTCCGTTTTTTGTTCTCTTTCGGTGGAGGAAAAGTCCTTCACGACTGAGACAATTTTTTATTTTTGTACCTTTTCTCCACATTAAAAAACGACCCTGGTGTCTAACTCTGTCCCGTGGGGAGGCACTGTAAATAGGTACATAAAGGAGGCGGAGGGAGAAATGGGAAAAGATAGATAGATAATTAGATAGATAGATAGATAGAAATAAGGGAAGATGAGGAAGAGAAGAAGAAAGAAAGAAAGAAAGAAAGAGAGTGATAAATAAATACAAAGGAGGGAAGGAGATAAGAATAAGAAAGTAGGAGGAGGAGGAGGAGGAAGAAAAAGGGAAGAAAATAAATACAGGGAAGGAGTGGGAAAAGAAAGATCAATATATTATTGAGTGAGGGCGGGGGTTGCAAGAGAAAAAGAAAAGAAATGGATATCGAGATGGGGAGGGGGTGAGGAAAGAAGAGGAATACAGAGAGGATGGAGGGAAGAAAAAAGGGAGGGAAGAAGAAAAAAAGGGGGGAAGATAAATAAGGCTGCACAATGATGCATGATGGTCTTCTCATGAAAATCAGATCCCATTGTATTAATGGACGAATACTTAAAATAATCAAATACTTTTTAAATAAGAGAAGAATCCCGGTTGTCCTCCATTATCGCACGTCTAAACAATATGATATAAATGCGGGTGTACCTCAGGGGGTCGATCCTTGGACCTTTATTTCTCCTGATATTCATAAATGACCCCTCTGATAAAATTTTCTGAGATGGGTATAGTTTCTGATGACACCACACTCTATAACAGACATGAGGGGAAAACAAATGAACACATATCCAAGGCAATAGCGGAAACCCTAAAGGAAGACCTCCAGTTTGTGGAATGGGGACAAAAATGGATGGTCACATTCAATGCTGCCAAGACTAAGATTCTTTCGATTAATAACTAAAAGAAACCTTCTCAAATGCTAATGACCATGGCTAATGATACATTACCTGAAAGTACTTCTTTTAAACTCCTCGGCTTAACGTTCACAGGGAACATGAGTTGGGACATTTACATTGAGGGCATTGCCAAGGATGCTGCAAAGAAGGTGGGCTCTCTCTACCCTGCTAGAAAGTTACTTATGCCTGAGAGTATCCTGTGCCTCTATAAGGCTACCATTCGCCCATGTATGGAGTATTGTTGTCACATTTTGGGTTCGTACATCTGCTACTTGTGTTACATGAATGACCCGGTCTAAGCTGGGTTGGCATGCTAGTATATATATATGTATAGGTGTATATACATATATGTATGTTCACGAATTAAAATGTGGCACGCATCTGCGGATGAAATGTCAGAAATTGACAAGCTAAACGTGAATTGTTTCAATATTTCTCACAAATATAAACAAACCTTGTTATTGTTATGAAAAATGTAACAGAAAGGAATCTGGTTATGTGGGTGTTTGGAAAAGATTGACAGGAAAAAGTGACAGAAGGAAAAAAGATTGCAGTTGGAGATTTGATTGTCAACCGAGTGGACGGCACGATAATTCTCTCTGTCGCTCCCCCACTCTCTCTCTATCTACCATAAGCAAGCACAACAGGAGAAATAAAAAGACGGACTGTTGCTTACACCAATGGTTGTTGTGTTTTGAATTCTTAAAAAGGGTTTATAATATAACACTAGTCTCTCCCTCTTAGACAGGGTTCAAAAAAGAGTCGCCAACCTAATAGGCCCTGCACTATCAGCTAGGCTTAAACCGCTGTCCCATTGACGAAATGTTGTATCTCTACCTGTTGTACAAATATTTTAATGGTAGGTACTTCGACAAACTACGGCATAATCATGTTGACACACCAGTTCCTGCTGGATCACCGAAGTTAAGCAACGTTAAACCTGGTCAGTACTAAATGGGTGACCATTTGGGACTTCTAGGTACTGTATGTGCTCTCTGTTTATCTCGGCATTGTTTCCAGTCGTCCTGGTCTCCTCCTTGCCACTGGACTCAAACAGTGTCGATTCAGGTGTGGTTGGTGATTGTGCAACCCTTGCCTCATAATTACACACGCAGCTGCCCCTAAGGGGTATCCTTTGTCTTTTGAGACTGAACGGAAGCATGGGACTTTGACGAACTACAAGCTTTTGTAACCACTCGACGTAAAAATCCCTGACAAGCAGCAAAATCTCACCCCTACAAAGTAGAAATCCCTAGATGTTTCTTCCCCAGATCTTTTTTTTTATTATTCAATTTTCACCCCAAACAAGGCACAGTGCCACTTCGAAATAGGGAGCTACTATCGGGGACATAAGTTGCAGGGATATTATGAAGGGAGATGAGCAGCAAGATGTCTGTTCATATTACACTTGAACTTCTGCATGTCAGTACAGTTGCGAAAGCAGAATCCTGGAAAGGAGTTCCAAAGTCTAGCAGTTCTGGGGAAGAAACTATTGGAGTCGAAGGCTTTCTTACACCTATATATATCTGTAGTTATCCGTTGTGGAATGTAGTTCTCCGAAAAAAAATTTCACTTAATTTGATCAAGTAGTTTTTTTTGTTTTGTTTTTTTTTACAGCGGAAAAACATTTTCTTTCAATTTTTAGACCACGAGGAAGGAAGAAATGCTATTATTTAACATGGGGAGAAAAGTGTTGGCGCTTTAGACTGAGTTATCTCCCTTTCTTGTGGACTAAAAATCCAAACATGGCTATCTTTTCTGCCGTCAAAAAATACTTAATTAAATGAAATTCCATGAACAAAGTTTCTTTCCTAGAACTGCACGCCTGTGGAACTTTCTTCTGTTTGTCTGTTTTTCAGCTGACTACAAGCTCAATGTAAACAAATTCTTGATGAACCGTCCCCTTAAATAATCCAATTTACCAAATTTCTATTATTAACGATTACTAAGAAATTATCCCATTGACTACTGTACGCTCAATAACCCTTATCCTCGAATGGCCTCTGGGTCTTGATAAGTGGTGACCGCTATGTACAAAAAAAAAAAAAAAAAAGAAAAGGGAACTCTACTGTGAAGAGGTGGGATTTAGCTGCTTGTCAGGTTTGTTGGGGGTATTTACGTCGAGGGGGTACAAGTGCTTGTAGTTCGTCAGAGCATTCACCATTAAAATACTTGTCCATCTTTCAAACTCTTTGGCCTAACGTTCACAGGAAACATGAGTTAGAACAATTACATTGAAGGCATTGCCAGGGCCGCTGCAAGAAAGGTGGGCTCTCTCTACCGTGCTAGAAAACTACTAACACCCGAAAGTATCCTGTACCTCTATAAGGCCACCATTCGCCCATGTATGGAGTACTGTTGTCATATTTGGGCTGGTGCATCTGCTACTAGTCTCTCGCTCCTTGACAAGGTTCAAAAGAGAGTCGCAAACCTGATAGGCCCTGAACTGGCATCTAAGCTTCAGCCTCTGTCCCATCGACGAAATGTTGCATCCCTCTGCCTTTTCTACAAGTATTTTAGTGGTGAATGCTCTGACGAACTGCAATCACTTGTGCCCCCACGTCGTGAGCACCCTCGACAAACCCGACAGGCTGCTAAATCCCACCCCCACACTGTAGAGATCCCTAGATGTAAAAGATCTTTTTACTCCAATAGTTTCTTCCCCAGAACCGCTAGACTCTGGAATTCCATTCCAGGTCCCTGCTTCCCCAACAGTACTGACGTGCAGAAGTTCAAGTGTAACGTGAACCGACACCTTGCTGCCCAAATCCCTACATAGTACCCCAGTAGTTGTTGCCCCTGATAGTAGCCCCCTACACCAAAGTGGCAATTTGCCTTGTTTGTGGTGAAAATGTAATAAAAAAAAAAAAAAAAAAAAAAACAGGCAGAGGGATGCAACATTTCGTCGATGGGACAGAGGCTGAAGCTTAGATGACAGTTCAGGACCTATCAGGTTGGCGACTCTCTTTTGAACCCTGTCAAGGAGCGAGAGACAAGTAGCAGATGCACCAGCCCAAATGTGACAGCAGTACTCCATACATGGGCGAATGGTGGCCTTATAGAGGTACAGGATACTTTCAGGCGTAAGTAGTTTTCTAGCATGGTATAGAGAGCCCATCTTCTACACCGCAGCCTTGGCAATGCTCTGAATGTATCTGTTTCAATTCATGTTCCCTGTGAACGTTAGGCCACAGAGTTTAAAAGAAATACTTTCTGGTAATGTGTTTTTGGCCATTGCTAGACTTTGGAATTCCCTTCCAAGTTCCTACTTCCTTGACTGTACTGACATGCAGAAGTTTAATTGTAATGTAAACAGACATCTTGCTGCCCAACTCCCTACATAGTGCCTTTACAAATTATGTCCAAGATAGCAGCTCCCTACATCAAAATGGTACCATGCCTTGCTTGGGGTGAAAAACAATAAATAAAAAAAAAAAAGAAATAGAGAGAGAGAGGAGAAAATGATATAGTGAGGGGGGGGGCAAGGGAAAAAAAAGAGAGATAGACACATAGAAGGAGGGAGGAAGAAGCAAGATCGATATATTATGTAGTGAAGAAGGGAGGGGTAAGAAAGATAAAAAGAAACGGAGAGATATATAGAGAGGGGCATTAAGGAAAGAAAGATTAATACAGAGAGAGATGCTGATGACGTTACCATTTATGGTAGCACATCTAAGACAGTAAACGACCAAGTTCTCTCTGATTCTCTCTCCTCTGATCTTGAGCAAATGGTACAATGGGGAAAGGAGTAGCTGGTTACTTTTAATGCATCTAAAATCAAGCTTCTCTCTTTACATCATCAACGTTCTGATCCCCATCTGGCATCAGTTGAA
>NC_136527.1:102235297-102260297 GCF_053919585.1 Euprymna scolopes | reverse complement strand
CCCCATAATTTATTATACCATACCTGTTCACACTGAAACACTTATCACAATATTCTGTGGATCTATATTAAAAAGCCTTGTTAAATTTTGCGACATATTTCGATTCTATGGAGGTTAGGTGCGAACAAACACCCCATAATTTTATTATACCACATTTCTTCAAACTGAAACATAATTATCAAAGTATACTTACGCAGATAGATATGAAAAGTCTTTATTAAAGTTTGTACCTATTTCCATTCTATGGAGGCCAGGCGCGAATGCAGACCCCACAGTTTTATTATACCATCCTTATTTAAGTTAAAACATACTTATCAAAGTATTCTTATGTACATCTATATCGAAAACATTTGTAAACATTTTTTTTTAATTTTTCAATTTTTTATTTCCATACTTTGTGGACCAGGCGCGAACGCAGACCCCACAATTTTTATGAACCACTGTTCTGCCAGATCAAACATACCCATTCCTGTGTCTCGATACATCTTCTATCATTATATGTAATCAGTTTTTTAAAATAGTCAACCATATAGGAGCCTATTCGTGACCAGACACACACACACACACACACACACACACACACACATACACATTCAGCTTTATATATATATATATATATATATATATATATAGTGAGGTGGGCGAAACACTAGAAAAAAAAAGGGAGGGAGATATATATAGAGAAGAGAAATCCAGGAAAGAAAGATAACTACAGAGAGAGTGGAGGGAGGAGAAAAAAGGAAAGATAAATAGAAATGCAAAGAGGAAGGAGGAGGGGGAGAAGAAGGGACGGGATGGGAAAGGAAGAGAAAAAAAGGAGGATAACGAATAGACACAGAGAGGGGGGCGGATGAAAAAGAGAGACGTAAATAAATAAAGAGGGATGGGGGAGACGAAAAAGAAAGAAAAGAAGAAAGGAAGAAAGAAAGATACATAACTACAATGAAAGTGAAAGAAAGGGGAAAAGAAATAGAGAGGGGAGATTAAGAAAAGGATGGAAAGATAAATACAAAAAGGTTGGAGGAAAGAGAAGATTAGAAGAGATTAAAAGAAGAAGAGGAAAGAAAAGTGAGGGATAAAAATAGAGAAGGAGAGAGTGTGAGAGAGAGAGAGAGAGAAAGTGGGGGTAAGAAATGAAAAGCAGTATAAATATAGAGGAGAAAAAAAAAGGAAGTGAGGAAAATAAAGCACACAGATATATATATATAATATAAAATATATTTTTAGTCATCGACATACAGACCTGTTTCGTTGTATCACAACTCATCAGTGCCGCTAGACTAACACCTCTCCCAAGCCGAGGATCGAACCTAGAACCGTCGTGATGACAGTCGGCAGCTCTACCCCTTGACTACGGAATCGGTGGCCGAAATTAACCTGTCCGAACGATTATTTAAATAAACATCCGTCCGCTACTCGTAGAGGGCTCAAACGAAGAGAGAGGGAGAGACAGAGAGAGAGAGAGACAGAGAGAGAGTGTGTGTGTGTGTGTGTGTGTGTCCATTGAATGGCGTCTGCGAATTATGGAAAGCAGTTTACTATGCCAACCGGCATCAGTTTAAATTTTATTTATTTTACTAGCGGGGGTACCCGGCGTTGCCCGAGTGTTTGTTTCCGGGACGGGGGGGGGGAGTTTTAAAAAATGTTATGGTAGGTAAGTAGGAAGGATCAAACCCGGAGTCATGAGTAAAAGTAGGAAAATAAAGTGTGAAAAAAAAACAAAAAAAACAGAACATCTGCAACGTTAACAGTTCGGCCACCAAGAAAAGTCCATTCCAGTTGTTTAGGAAAAAAAAAAAAAAAACGACTACGGTAGGTCGGCGCGAACGTGAAAATATAATGTGAATTGTCCAGCACGCTAACCACTACGCCACAGAGCACTGCAGCTTAGTTTTGTGATTTTAAATAACTTCACATGAAAGAACTACGAAGCCAAACCGGTGTTCTCTTCTCAACTGTTCCTTGTGAACGATCTCCAAACGGTGTTAAGTGGTGGCAGGGGGAGGAGGAATTTATTAGAGAGAAAATATTTTACCACTTCCATTGATCTTAACCGATTTTGGCCGTGACTTCTCAGCAGAAAAAGTATAGAAATCTAAGATTATCGAGGAATTTGAGAAATAATAAGCCTATATCTGTGCCTAAATCAAAATGCGGATTCAATGAACAAAGCTTCTTTCTTAGAACTGCACGCCTGTGGAACTCTGTTCCGTCTGCCTGCTTCTCTCCGGACTACAACTTGGATGTCTTCAAGTCCAATGTTAACAAATTCTGTGATCACTGTGTAAAAAAAAAAAAAAAAAATAGACTTCGTAGCCTAGAGGGGGATGTCCTTTTCTCTTCCCTGCAACCTCTCTCTCACAGAAGAGATGTTGCAAGCCTGTCTTTGTTTTATCGTTATTTCCATGGCAAGTGCTCGTCTGAGCTCCAATCTCTGGTTCTCCCTCGCCAATGTTTCACAAAAAACATCCGTCTAGCTGAAACCACTGTCAATAATTTTCCCCACTCTTTATCTGTGCCTAAATCAAAATGTAGATTCCATTAACAAAGCTTCTTTCTTAGAACTGCACGCCTGTGGAACTCTCTTCCGTTTGCCCGTTTCCCACCTGACTACAACCGTGATGTCTTCAAGTCCAACGTAAACAAATTCCTGATGACCAGCCCTCTTAAGTAAGACACTTTATCAGATCTCCATTACTAGTGATTGCTACGATATTATCCCATTGATTACTGTACACGCAATAACCTTGATCCCCGAGTGGCTTCCAGGCCTTGATAAGTGGTGACTTCCTTATAAAAAAAAAGAAAGAAAAGAGAAGATAGAAAGAAATAAAAAGAAGAAAGGGATAAAAATAGATAGATAGATAGATAGAGAGAGAGAGAGAAAGAGAGAAGGGGGAGTAAGAAATGAAAAGCAACACAAATATAACAGAGCGCATATGAGTGTGCATGAAAATATCAGCAGCAGCAGGCAGATGCATATATTAGCAGCAGGAGCAGCGATTGAAGTTTAAATGTAACGTAAACCAACATCTTGTTAATCTTTCCTAGACATGTTCCAAATAATAAAATTCTAATTTGGGTCTCCCTACTAATCCTGGGAGCAATTTTCGACCATAGCTCTAATTTAGCTCTCCTTGGCCCCAACTCTGGGGCAATCTTCAACCATCGTAGCTGCTTGGATCAAATTAGAAATCACTCCAGATAACATAAATACAAAAATGTTGAAGGAAAGCCAAGTACGTCCAAGGATGGAGTACTGCTGCCATATCTGAGCAGGAGCTGCTAAAAACAGCCTATTCTGCCTTGCCAGAATACAAAATAGACTTTGTAGCCTAGAGGGGGATGTCCTTTTCTCTTCCCTGCAACCTCTCTCCCACAGAAGGGACGTTGTGAGCCTGTCAGGTCGCTTGAAAAATGGTAGGATCCTTCTACCGCTCCAGAAGATATCTCACTACTGATGCAATTCTCTATCTATATAAGAGCCAAGTACATCCAAGGATGGAATACTGCTGTCATATCTGGGCAGGAGCTGCTAAAAACAGCCTATCCTGCTTTGACAGAGTACAAAATAGACTTTGTGGTTTAGTGGGGGATGCCCTTTTCTCTTCCCTGCAACCTCTCTCCCACAGAAGAGACGTTGCGAGCCTGTCTTTTTTTTTATTGCTATTTCCATGGCAAGTGCTCATCTGAGCTCCAATCTCTCGTCTTTACAGCAGCCTTACGTACGTCCAAGTGGCGATATGTCTTGTTAGGGATGAACGTAAGTAAAAAAAAAGAAAAAACACAGACGTAAATCATTGGCTTGGAATAATATGATGACAACTTTCTGTCTAATGAGACAATGGTGTCTGGCATCTAGTCTGGTGCAAAGTCGAAGCTCGAGTTCCCTCTCTGGATGCAGGCCCGGGCAGGTGATAAGGAAAACCAAGCTTGCCCAGTTTTTTTTCTTTTTTTTACAAAGGGGTCACCACTTATTAAAGCCCGGAGGCCACTCGGGGATAAGGGTTATTGAGTGTACAGTAGTCAATGTGATAATTTTGTAGTAATCGTTAGTAATAGAAATTAGGTAAATTGGATAATTTAATGGGACGGTTCATCAAGAATTTGTGTACGTTGGACTTGAAGACAACCAAATTGTAAATATACTATATATGCATTTATATAAAGTTAGGTTAGTGTATATCTTTATATACTTATATACAATAACAGTAAATAAAAGCAAAAACATCTGGTTAATATTTGAGACCTTAATTAACCATGCTCTAGTTCAGCACCTTACAGATGCTAAACTTCTGACCGACCGTCAATATGGATTTAGACAAGCCCGTTCCACGGCAGACATCCTCACTGTAATCTCTGAACGCATATACCATTCACTGGACAAAGCGGGAGAGGGAAGAGCGGTAGCTCTAGATATATCTAAGGCTTTTGACAGGGTATGGCATGGGGTCTCCTCAGGAAGATTAGATCTTACGGTATCACTGGTAGAATACTTAACATAATTAAATCCTTCTTAGATAAGAGAAAAATCCAGGTTGTTCTCGACGGTCGTACATCTAAACAATATGATATAAATGCGGGAGTGCCCCAAGGATCTATCCTGGGACCTCTGCTGTTCCTGATATTCATAAATGACCTCCCCGACAAGATTACCTCTGAGATGGGGATATATGCTGATGACACCACACTCTATAGCAGGCACGACAGGAAAACAAACGAACATATATCTAAAGTAATGGCAGAAACACTAGAGGATGACCTCCAATCAGTAGTGGAATGGGGACAAAAATGGATGGTCACGTTCAATGCCACCAAGACAAAACTGGTTTCATTCAATAATTACAAGAAACCTTCTCTACCACCTATAGCAATGGCCAACGACTCTTTATCTGAGAGTACGTCTCTCAAGCTCCTTGGCCTAACAGTTACATCGAGGGCATTGCCAGGGCCGCTGCAAGGAAGGTGGGCTCTCTCTACCGTGCTAGAAAACTTTTACCACCCGAAAGTATCCTGTACCTCTATAAGGCCACTATTCGCCCATGTATGGAGTATTGCTGTCATATTTGGGCCGGTGCATCGGCTACTAGTCTCTCGCTCCTTGACAGGGTTCAAAAGAGAGTCGCAAATCTGATAGGCCCTAAACTGGCATCAAAACTCCAGCCTCTGTCCCATCGTCGAAACGTTGCATACCTCTGCCTGTTCTACAAGTATCATAATGGTGAATGCTCTGAAGAACTGCAAGCACTTGTGCCCCCACGACGTGAACACCCTCGACAGACCCGACAAGCTGCAAAATCCCACCCCCACACTGTAGAGATCCCTAGATGTAAAAGATCCTTATACTCCAGTAGTTTCTTCCCCAGAACTGCTAGACTTTGGAATTCCATTCCAGGTCACTGCTTCCCCAACTGTAC
Organism: Euprymna scolopes; assembly: GCF_053919585.1. Classification (NCBI taxonomy): domain Eukaryota; kingdom Metazoa; phylum Mollusca; class Cephalopoda; order Sepiida; family Sepiolidae; genus Euprymna; species Euprymna scolopes. The sequence goes on along the minus strand of NC_136527.1, from coordinate 102,254,880 downwards.
TGACATGCATAAGTTCAAGTGCAACGTGAACCAACATCTCGCTGCCCTAATCCCTACATAGTACCCCAGTAGATGTTTCCCCTGATAGTAGCCCCCTACACCAAAGTGGCAATGTGCCTTGTTTGGGGTGAAAATGTAATAAAAAAAAAAAAAAAAAAAAAAAATATTTGATTACAAAATATTTATTACATCAACCAAAAATAAAAAAATTACAAAGAGCAAGTATAATGTATTTAGTAACCTAGTCTATACGTATTATATATATATATATATATATATATATATATATATATATATATATATATATATATATATATAGAGAGAGAGAGAGAGAGAGAGAGAGAGATAACACATAACACCAAAAGATGGAGGAAGTGAGGAGGCATGGTTTTGGAAGTCTTTTTACCCGAATATGATGTCCAGCATGTTAAAAATATACCTTTTGTTGTAAAAATTCAATGGATAAACATCTGAAGAAGTTGGTGAGGACAGGATATTTTTATGGACACATAAATCATAAAATTGCCTTCCCACTAACGAAACAGCTGTAATGGGAAAAAAATCCAGGAAATAAACGAAGGTTATAAAAAAAGAAAACGTGAGTCTTTGAATTTTCAACAAAATTTTGCACTATATATATATATATATGTGTGTGTGTGTGTGTGTGTGTGTGTGTGTGTGTGTGTATGCATACATATATCTTAAAATTTTATGTATAAGTTTCACTTTTAAAAAGTTGGATTAATATTTGATTGCAAACAAAAACATTACACCAATTAAAATGTAATGAATATTGTTCACATTCACAAACAAAAAACATTACACCAATTAAAATGTAATGAATATTGTTCACATTCACAAACAAAAAAAAAATGAAAAAATTACAGAAACAATTGTGTATATGTCTTTTTCTTGATCAACTCGTGAGAAGTCATAACAGCTGTAGCAGTGTCAAAGATCGTCATTATAAATGCGTGATAAAAACTTGAATAATTCGACTTACTATCTTTCAAAGCTGATACTTGAAAAATGTAATTCAAACCCTAATTTTTTTTTCAATTAAAGGAGCAAAGACAAAATTTTTAAATAATAACAGGTTTAATAGCAAAATATGCAATATTTGCTTTTTTTTAAATCGATTTTCTTTAAAAAAGATTTCAAAAAAATCAACGAATTTTAACTTACTTTGAATATAATAAATATATATGAATTCCAAGGATCGCCTTTTCTGTGTTGCAGATAAAAAGCTGATGAAACCAGAAGTTAATAAAAAGTTGCTGGAAATGTGTTTCAGTTCTTCCCCATCCATCTATCGTGATTCCAAATCGGATTTTTTGTCAGTTTTACTCCCTCAGCCTTTGCCTTTTCCAACGAATCCACGAGGCATTGGAGCTATTTCAGTCCAGCTTTGTTCGGGTCCTATGTACTGTTCATGACTTTATGTGCATATGTATATATATATATATATTAAAATGTTTGACTCATGGCCAGGTAACCTACATCTAAAATTTCAAGTGTTTGGACCCAAAATTGGGAGAGGAGTTTGGTAGAGTCTGCAAAGATCAACTCTTTCAACTGTGACCTCTTGGCAGCCAAACTTTCGCCCAAAACCTGATTAAAAAGATTGCTGTGTGTCTGAATATGCTTTATGTAAAATTTCAAATGTTTAGACCCAAAATTGGCTGAATAGTTTGCTAGAGACCGCAAATGTCAAATTTTTTGACCCCTTGGAAGCCAAATTTTCGGCCAAAAACCGATTAGAAAGCTTGCCTTATGTCTGAATACACTTTATGTTAAATTTCAAATGCTTAGACCAAAAATTGGCTAAGTAATTCAGTATAGACTGGAGAGGTCAATTTTTTTTTTTAACTTTGACCCCAATTTTGACCCCTTAACATTTATTGTTTTGGACTCAAATCGAATTAAAAAGTTTGATCCATGTCCAAACAACCTACATCTAAAATTTCAAGTGTTTTGACCTAAAATTGCCAAAGGAGTTTCAAAGGTCAAATTGTTGAACTTCGATCTCTTGACAACCAAATTTCTGGTTGAAAATTGATTAAAAAGATTTTCCCAAATCTAAATGCCTCTTATGTGAAATCTTGAGTCTGTAGACTGAAAATTGACAGAGTAGTTTGGTAGGGAAATTGGTTGTATCAAAATAAAAATGAGGGGGGGGGCGGCGATAGCAGGAACATGGCTTAGCATTCTGGTGTTGAGGATATGGGTACAGTGATCCTTAATAGCTGGTGTTGCTGGCGAGAGGTTGATGGCTGTTGGCTGGTGAGCTGCAGTGATTTGGCGATGCGGACATAGTAGTAAGTAAAAGGCAGCTCTTATCATCGTTTTTCCTTTTTATTTGTGTTCGTTTTTTTCTGTTTTAATGTATTGTAGGGAGTCGTCTGGGTTATGTTTGTATACACGTGTTATATCGATTTAAAGCTAAGAGAGTTGTGAATGTATTCTAGTGGGTGTTGTACTGTTGCAGTGTTTTGTGAAATAGTTATTCGTGTTTATATGCTGTCGGAGATGCGTCTGCTGTGACGTTTGTGTTTTGTATTTTGATTTTTCTTTTGGTGCACGGCTTCCTCTGGCGTTTTTTTTTTGTTGAAGTGAGGTTCGAGTTATTTCGTTGATGTGTGTACATAAAAAAAATGGGATTTGAAGTTGTCGTGTGTGTTTAGTGTGTTCATTTATGTTGTATTGACGAACAGGCTTTGTCTTAGCATCGCCATTATTATCACAATATGGTTGTCTTCAAGTCCAATGTAAACAAAGTTCTGATAAGCCATCCCCTTAAGTAATCCAATTTACCAAATTTCCACTACTAACGATTACAGGGTGGAACAATAGAATTGTTATCATAGAAAAGACGACATGATTCCATTTCCGTCTTATGAAAACCGTTCTTTTTTTTTGTTATTGTTACAGACCATCTACTAGCTGGCTAGTTGTGTACAAATCCCAAGAGCGATAGGAGTCATCTATCATGCCTGAAAGTGACATAATGTTCAACGAATGAGATTGGAGATGCGCCACTGTACAACTCATGCTCTCTACCGATCCAAGTTATGACAGCAGGACCATTGCCAGCACCCTCAAAATGCATCACTGGATTTCCACGAATGACAGGGACGTGCCCAGGGTGATGAAAACAAAATTTCCAGCCATGGTTATGGTCTTTGGTGTGGGTTCAAGTGAGGGCCGCATCGTACTACCTCACATCTTCGAAGTCGGCTTGAAAGTCAACACTAGAGTGTACCTGAATGTGCTGAAGAGGGTGGTGACCCCCTAGTACAATCAGGTGGCCGCTAGCAGACCGTGGGTGTGGCAGCAAGACTCGGCATTAGCCCACAAGTCCGAAGAGACTCAGACTTGGCTTCAGAAGGAGTTCTATGACTTTGTACCTTTTCTCTCACATTAACCCCCTCTCTGCTCCCGATCTAAACCCACTGGACTACTTTGCTTGGTCATACATCGAGAACATCACCAACATGACCTCCTACAACACCAAAGCCAACCTGATCGTCACCATCTGCCAAGTTTTTGCCGAGTTCCTGCCAGTGCTTGTGGAAAAGGCATGCTCTCTTTTCCTTCTTCGCTGTATGGTTTCGAGCCTGCCTGCCTACTACCACTTTTTTTTCTTGCTCAACACACACCTACGAAAATCCGGGCAACGCCGGGCACCCAGGCTAGTATATAAATAAATACAAAATCTGCATTAATCATTACATATCTATATATCTATAAAAGTCGAAATGTCTGTCTGTGTGTGTGTACATTTCTCTACCAAACTACTCTGTCAATTTTCTGTCTACAGACTCGAGATTTGAAATAAGGAGTACTGAGATTTGGGAAAATCTTTTTAATCGGTTTTTTGGTCAGAAATTTGGTTGTCAAGGGGTTAAAGTTCAACGATTTGACCTTTGAAAACTCTACCGAACTCCTCCGCCAATTTTGGGTCTAAACACTTGAAATTTTAGATGTAGGTTATTTGGACATGGATCAAACATTTTAATTTGATCTGATCCCAAAACAATAAATGTTAAGGGGTCAAAATTGGGATCAAAGTTTAAAAGAATTTGATCTCTCAGCCAATCTTTGGTCTAAATATTTGAAATTTTACATAAAGTGTATTCAGACACAGGGCAAGATTTTTAATCGGTTTTTGGCCGAAAATTTGGCTGCCAAGAGAGTCAAAGTTCAAAAGATTTGACCTTTGCGGTCTCTAGCAAACTATTCAGCCAATTTTGGGTCTAAACATTTGAAATTTTACATAAAGCGTATTCAGACACACAGCAATCTTTTTAATCAGGTTTTGGGCAAAAGTTTGGCTGCCAAGAGGTCAAAGTTGAAAGAGTTGATCTTTGCAGACTCTACCAAACTGTTCCGCCAATTTTGGGTCCAAACACTTGAAATTTTAGATGTAGGTTACTTGGACATGAGTAAAACTTTTTAATGTATCTATACGGATACAAATAAAGTTATGAACAAACAAATTCCGGATGACCCCCCCCCCCAAGTAATGACACCTTACAAATTTTCCAATACTATTGCTACACTATCCCTTTGATTACTGTACACACAATAACCCTTATCCCTGAGTGGCCATTGGGCCTTGATAAGTGGTGAACTCCATGTAAAAAAAAAAAACAAAAAAAAACAGTACATAGGGCCCTAACAAAGCCGAGCTGAACTGCTAGTTTTAATATATTTTTATTTCTTATAATAAGAGGCTGAAAAAATAAACGTAAAGTAAATTATAAAAATGATATTTTTTAGGTGACGATCATATTAGACTACAAATATAAAGTACATGTAGATGAAGTATATTTAAATATTTTTGAAATGTACTCCATTACCAAATATACTTTAAAACGTAAATATGCGAAAAAAAATATATTAGTAAAAAAAAAAAATCTTAATATTTTGCCCAAAGTAAACAATTTTTTTTTTTTTTACATGGAGGTCACCACTTATCAAGGCCCAGAAGCCACTCGGGGATAAGGGTTATTGCGTGTACAATAATCAATGGGATAGTATCGTAGTAATAGTTAGTATTGGAGATTTGATAAAGTGTCATTACTTAAGGGGGCGGTTCATCAGGAATTTGTTTGTATTGGACTTGAAGACATCCAAGTTGAAGTCAGGAGGGAAACAGGCAAGCGGAACAGAGTTCCACAGGCATGCAGTTCTAAGAAAGAAACTTTGTTCATGGAATCTATGTTTCGATTTAGGCACGAATAAAGAGTGGGGAAAATTATTGACAGTGGTTTCAGCTAGACGGATGTTTTTTGTGAAAGATTGGCGAGAGGGGACTAGAGATTGGAGCTCGGACGAGCACTTGCCATGGAAATAACGATAAAACAAAGATTTTGAAGAATAGCGGAAGTATTGTATTTATTTTGTGCTTCTATACCTCTAGTGACAGACCTGCCGCCATCTTTGAAACTTAGGGTCTCGTTTTATGCACAATTACCAAGTTTTCTAATTCATTATCGACACTGACTGTTCGACAGATCTTGATTGCATGTACCACATGCATGACGTCAATTTCAGTAACCAGGCCTTTTTATGGCGGTCGTGTCTGAGATCACAACAGATGGTTTCGCTCTCGCTCTTTCTAGTCTAAGGGAGATAACTCCGAGATGAAAGTTATTTAACTTGCAACCCAAAGTCGTTATTGTCTTTAGATAAAAGTGGCGTTTTAATAAACAGGAGAAATAATTAAATATTGATTTACCAGACGTAACAAAAGGGGACAGTCTTGCAGTTAAGTCCCGGCAAAGTTCGACAACTCTAGAAGGGTCAGATCAGTATTTTACACTGTCAAATCACGAATATTACGAATTATTAGTTTTAAAATAAAAAATAATTAAAGTTTTAAAATAAAAAAAATGTAATTAATATAAAAATATTTTATAATTAATATAAAAAAATATGAAAATTTGTTTCCATTCCCATCTAATGCAGGAGTTGTGGAGACGGCGTGAGAAAAGACACGCATTTCCACGAATTATTAAAAGCATAAGACAACAATACACTTTTTAAGAAATGTTTCATTTTTAAAGTTGTTTTATTTTGTATAAATTTATATTTTGTTACGTGGTTCATTACTTCAGATTTTATTTTGTATAAATTTATATTTTGTTACGTGGTTCATTACTTCAGATTTTATTTTGTATGAATTTATATTTTGTTACGTGGTTGATTACTTCAGATTTTATTTTGTATTAATTTATATTTTGTTACGTGGTTCATTACTTCAGATTTTATTTTGTATAAATTTATATTTTGTTATGTGGTTCATTACTTCAGATTTTATTTTGTATAAATTTATATTTTGTTACGTGGTTCATTACTTCAGATTTTATTTTGTATAAATTTATATTTTGTTACGTGGTTCATTACTTCAGATTTTATTTTGTATGAATTTATATTTTGTTACGTGGTTCATTACTTCAGATTTTATTTTGTATAAATTTATATTTTGTTACGTGGTTCATTACTTCAGATTTTATTTTGTATAAATTTATATTTTGTTACGTGGTTCATTACTTCAGATTTTATTTTGTATAAATTTATATTTTGTTACGTGGTTCATTACTTCAGATTTTATTTTGTATAAATTTATATTTTGTTACGGGGTTCATTACTTCAGATTTTATTTTGTATAAATTTATATTTTGTTATGTGGTTCATTACTTCAGATTTTATTTTGTATAAATTTATATTTTGTTATGTGGTTCATTACTTCAGATTTTATTTTGTATAAATTTATATTTTGTTACGTGGTTCATTACTTCAGATTTTATTTTGTATAAATTTATATTTTGTTACGTGGTTCATTACTTCAGATTTTATTTTGTATAAATTTATATTTTGTTACGTGGTTCATTACTTCAGATTTTATTTTGTATAAATTTATATTTTGTTACGTGGTTCATTACTTCAGATTTTATTTTGTATAAATTTATATTTTGTTACGTGGTTCATTACTTCAGATTTTATTTTGTATAAATTTATATTTTGTTACGTGGTTCATTACTTCAGATTTTATTTTGTATAAATTTATATTTTGTTATGTGGTTCATTACTTCAGATTTTATTTTGTATAAATTTATATTATGTTACGTGGTTCATTACTTCAGATTATATTTTATATAAATTTATATTTTGTTACGTGGTTCATTACTTCAGATTTTATTTTGTATAAATTCATATTTTGTTACGTGGTTCATTACTTCAGATTTTATTTTGTATAAATTTATATTTTGTTACGTGGTTCATTACTTCAGATTTTATTTGATATAAATTTATATTTTGTTACGTGGTTCATTACTTCAGATTTTATTTTGCATGAATTTATATTTTGTTACGTGGTTCATATACTTTACTTACTGCATACCGATACTCTATGGCTGACTGGGATAGCTTAAAGTAATTATTTACTTTTTAATAGACACTTGAAAATGGGGGAGGGAAAGAATAAAAAAAAAAAACCTTTGTCTAAAATATTATATTCAGTTTATTGGAAAGAGCATAAAATTTCACATTGACCCGGAAAATATCGTAAAAATTGAATCAATAGAATAATTTTGATAGATTTTTAAAGTTTAAAAATTTAAAAATACTTAATTTGCAAAGTTACTTTATTTTGTATAAATTTATATTTTGTAACGTGGTTCATTACTTCGGATTTTATTTTGTATAAATTTATATTTTGTTACGTGGTTCATTACTTCAGATTTCATTTTGTATAAATTTATATTTTGTTACGTGGTTTATTACTTCAGATTTCATTTTGTATAAATTTATATTTTGTTACGTGGTTCATTACTTCAGATTTTATTTTGTATAAATTTATATTTTGTTACGTGGTTCATTACTTCAGATTTTATTTTGTATAAATTTATATTTTGTTATGTGGTTCATTACTTCAGATTTTATTTTATATAAATTTATATTTTGTTACGTGGTTCATTACTTCTGATTTTATTTTGTATAAATTTATATTTTGTTATGTGGTTCATTACTTCAGATTTTATTTTGTATAAATTTATATTTTGTTACGTGGTTCATTACTTCAGATTTTATTTCATATAAATTTATATTTTGTTACGTGGTTCATTGCTTCAAATTTTATTTTATATAAATTTATATTTTGTTACGTGGTTCATTACTTCAGATTTTATTTTGTATAAATTTATATTTTGTTACGTGGTTCATTGCTTCAGATTTTATTTTGTATAAATTTATATTTTGTTACGTGGTTCATTACTTCAGATTTTATTTCGTATAAATTTATATTTTGTTACGTGGTTCATTACTTCAGATTTTATTTTATATAAATTTATATTTTGTTATGTGGTTCATTACTTCAGATTTTATTTTATATAAATTTATATTTTGTTATGTGGTTCATTACTTCAGATTTTATTTTGTATAAATTTATATTTTGTTATGTGGTTCATTACTTCAGATTTTATTTTGTATAACGCGAACGTGAAAATATAATGTGAATTGTCCAGCACGCTAACCACTACGCCACAGAGCACTGCAGCTTAGTTTAGTGATTTTAAATAACTTCACATGAAAGAACTATGAAGCCAAACCGGTGTTCTCTTCTCAACTGTTCCTTGTGAACGATCCCCAAACGGTGTTAAGTGGTGGCAGGGGGAGGAGGAATTTATTAGAGAGAAAATATTTTACCACTTCCATTGGTCTTAACCGATTTTGGCCGTGACTTCTCAGCAGAAAAAGTATAGAAATCTAAGATTATCGTGGAATTTGAGAAATAATAAGCCTATAACACACCTCAGATATTGTTCTGCCGTTTGTGCATATTATATTTGCATGAAATATCTTGATTTTTAATCCTATTAAGGTCAAAATCCGCGGGAAAAAATGAGTTCATTTTATTTATATAGAGAAGAGATAGAGAAGAAGAGAAGAGATAAATTTATATTTTTTTACGTGGTTCATTACTTCAGATTTTATTTGGTTCGTTTTTCTGTTAAGACAATAATACACTTTCTAAAAATTGTTGCTTTTTTTTCTGTTAAATAAATAGTTATAATATATAAAAATGTATAATTTGTTCGTTCTATTTATTTAATTAAGTGTTTACTTTCAATATTAAAATATTTTTTCATACTATCAAATATTTTTATTTTATTTTAAAACTTTAATAATTTTTATTTTTATTTTTGAAACTAATGATTCGTAATATTCGTGATTTGACGGTGTAAAATACTGATGTGACCCTTTTAGAGTTGTCGAACTTTGCTGGGACTTAACTACAAGACTGACATAAAAGGGTCGGTGCTTATTCAAATCGACAATTATGGCGGCAATTAAAATTTAAAAAAAAAAAATTTTTTAAAGTACAGAAAAGTCTGTATGACAACGACCACCGAGAGTAAATAAAAAACTAGAGAAAATACTGTTAGAAATTCGCTCAATATATATTACCGTGACATAGGTTGACATATGTTGGGTGATTTTTTAATAGTATTTTGTCTAGTTTATCATTTATAACTCCTTTTCCCGAACTTACCGTGTTAAAGAGACAGTCGGGCGCCATTTTAAATTTTCCAATACATCGGTAAACACTGTATGTTTTTCGAGCTGAATAAACATGTTACATTGAATAAAAACACGAAAAATATATCCAGTTTGGTAGAAAAGTAACTTATCTTGCCTTTGATAACATTTATTTGTTATATATTTGTTTTTTGACAACTTTTTCGAATCTATGTGTACAGTAATACAAACCCAAAAATTGTTTGTTTTGCAGTAAAAAAAATAAATGAATAAAATGAAATATCCGACTTTCTCCAATAAAAATAAAAGTTCAAACACGAATTCACTTACGATATTTTGATTAAAATTATCCCAAATGTGCAATTATAATAATTATTTTCCGAATGGAGAATTGTTCTTTTTCTTTAGAACATACATGGACAATCGGTAACACATATTGGCAGCCATATTTTTTTATGATTGTTAGCATGCCCACGTGGTTGAATACCGAAAGCTGTCTATACCTACAACTTAATTAGGAAGTGAAAACGGGGTTGAATCCAATTTTAGCGTTACAAATTCCAGAGAATTTTTTTGAGGATCGGCACTATTGCTAAACGAATTATTTTGCGCTAAATAAGTATTTTTTGTTTAAAAAAATAACCATTGTAAGCATAGAACAAAATATCGAAGCCGGTGATTTTGTTTATTTTATCGCCATCATCTAAATTGAAGTCCGTTTCTTGCCTTCTTCGTAAAATCATCTTTTAATCTGATTTGTCAATTTTTTTTATTCGAGAGTGACCTGCCCTTTCTTTTTTTTTGGGGGGGAGGGGGGGACGGATTTTCACTTAAACGAAAAAATTATTAAACAGAATTTGTTTTTTTTTTCCTTCAATTGGGGGTGGGGATGGAATTTTCCTTTTATTTAAAATAAAATAAAACAAACGGAAAAAGTTATTAAACAAGATTTGAACAAAATAAAACAAACATTATTAAACATTTATTTTACATTTGTACGGATTCGGTAAAATAAGTTTCAAGAAAAGCATAATATTGATGCACATTGAAGGAAAAAAACTAAATCGTGTTTAATAATTTTCTCGTTTATTTTACTTTATTATAAATAAAGTGAAATTCCCCCCCCCCCAAAAAAAAAATTTAAAAAATTGACCAATCAGATTAAAAGATGATTTTATGAAGAAGACAAGAAGCGGACATTTTTATTTTCAATTTAGATGATGCCGATAAATTAAACAAAATCACTGGCTTCGATATTTTGTTCTATGCTTACAATGGTTATTTTTTTTTATCAAAAAAATACTATTTAGCACAAAATAATTCATTTAGCAATAGTGCCGATCCTCCAAAATTTCTCTGGAATTTGTAACGCTAAAATTGGATTCAACCAAAAACTCTATATATTAATACGATAGCGTGTGTGTTATTTTCTGTGTCACGCTTACATCTTTTCCCTTCCGAGTGACTGTCATTTAATTGTTATGACCGTCTATTTTTTTTTGTACCTATTTACAATGCCTCCCCACGGGACAGAGTTAGACACCAGGGTCGTTTTTGTAATGTGGAGAATTCTTCATAAGCTTTGGTTTCGGTTAGCTGATGGCACTCAAGTCATTTAATTTTTATTTTTTTTTATTTTTTAAAAATCACCACTTTATATTGGGCACAATATAATATATATGTAGATTAATAGGTACTGCTTAACGAAGTAGGTCAAGCAGACGATCTTCGTTCTGAAAAATCTGAACAGTTAAGTCACGTGACATATGACACCAGTGCTTCTATTATTATTAACCTTTTCAATGATAAAAAGCATAGTCTAGAAAGCAAAATATATTAAAAATTTTTTATTTATTTTAATTTTTTTTCTTATTACAATTTTGACATAAAACTCGAAACACCTAAACTTTACCAACCTAGAAATTTCTACGACCCCCGGCACGGTACATGCAGCAGTTAGCCTTCCCAAATGCTCACCCATCTGGTGCTGGTCCTGGGTATGACCTTAAACTATATCCGATGGTGAGCCCCCAGCTTGTGGGCTCTGGGGAGTATGGAGCCACCCTTTAATTGCCATTGCTCCCAGGTCCACTCTGACCTGGAGTGGTAGTACCTGTTAGGGTCCCAACTATGGGTTAAATAGAAACTGACTTGAAAACAAAACAAATATACTATTAAAAAATGTTTCTTCAAAATCGCTGGATTCGGCATTAAATAACCTGAAAACGGGTTGATATGCTGTGAAACAAAAACAACCAACCATCTCGTACTGGCCAGGCTTATCGTAGCTTTACTTTGGTGATTTGGCGAGAAACCATATGTCAATGTAATTGTGCAGTATAGTTAACAAAAATATACTGTTTTGCTATTCTTCTTGTTTTTAAATCGTTTTGTTAAATATGCCTTGTACTACTCTAAACCAGTCCTTAAATAAGATTCTCCAATCCAAAAACATAAGCCGACTTCAAAATTCCCATTATTGGAACTTAAAGGTGAAGCTCGAAGGTTCTACCTCGAGGTATCTAAAGCAAAAAAAGAAAGAAAAAAAACTTCCACGGATTAACATGGGAGGGGAAACTATCTTCAAGTACTATCCTAAACTGAGAATGGGGCAAAGAACTTAGACTAAGTAGATATTAATAAGTCCCTCTATCCCCTTTTTTTTTCTTTAATTGGACAGTAGATAATGTGGATGTGTTATCTCGCTTCTCTTTCTCTGTCCCTCAGTCTTCCACTGAGTGATGTTTCTGACAATGGGTGAAGAAAAAGCTGCTTTCCAGGTCGGTAGTAGCATGAGATGTCGGAAAATTTCTGTCTCTGAGTCTATCCTTGCAGCCATGTCATTAGTAAGGGTGCTGGAGGTAAACGTTTTCATCTGGGCTGACGTTAACCGCCTGATAGTCAGGGACCCGAACCTTGGATTAACCACTAAGCAGGTGCAAAGTGCTGGGGCTGCTGTATTGCCATTTGATGAATGGATTCTGGACCATGCAGTAGTTTCTGGTGGGGCCTCTCGATCCCATACTAGTGGGTAATTGTTACGGCTTTACCTTATCATGTGCTACAAAAAAAAAAAAATTTCCGTCGTTTCTCTCTTACTTTCCCTCTCTGTTCTGCTCTAACCAAGTATGCTGACCTGTTCCACAAATCCCAAAATCCTCAACATGAAATATCTCAAAAAAAAAAAAAAGCACGAATAAACCTAGAACCCCATCCTCCAATGTAGACCCCTACTACCATGTCTCCTTCTCCAACATCAGGGGTCTACGTTCCAACCTTCCAGAGGTTGAAACCCAATACCGGACATATTCTTTCTAAGCGACACTGGAATAGGGCCGACCACCTCCCTAGATGAGTCCATAATTAAAGGATATTCTAACTTAACATCTAAATCTGACCCCCAAGATCGCCATGGGCATGGAATATGTGCCTACATTAAAGATGGCTTTCTGTGTGGCAGGGATATCTCCAGAGATTACCCTAATTTACCTTATATGTGATTCTGGGTTGCACTAGCTTACACCACTGCATTTATATTTGCCCTCTATCGCCCCCACAACAGTGGGGTTACTATCTTTAAGAGTATATCTGAGAAAATTGACCACATCCTGTCTGCTCATCCTTCAGCTAACATTCACATTTGCGGTGACTTCAATGTCCACAATGTGGAATGGCTGACCCACTCAAATAAAACCGATGATGAGGGAAGGTTCTGTCATGATTTTGCCATTGCTTATGATCTCACTCAGATTGTTCACGAACCCACCCGTGTGCCCGATACTACCGGTTGGTATGCAAGCCTTCTAGACCTTTGTACGAGCCTTTTTCAAGTCTCACACAAAACACACATTCATATTTCAAGCTGTCATATACATACGCGCACACAAACATACGCGCCCACGTCCACACATGTACACATATTCACGTTCGCGTACATACACTCACATTCACGTATATATACACACACGCTTACGTATACACATGTACTCACACACGCGAACACGAACACACACATGGACGACGTCACTTCCGCTTTCTAAGGAAATACACATGCGCAAAAGACACTCCAGAAGCGAGTATAAAACATGGAGACAAGCTGTTTCTAATCCTCTTTTTAGGACCAACTCTCAACTAGAGAGGTTGGGCGAACAAGCCGCCGCCGTTTCGGCGCGCGTGCACGCGCACCTCACGCCCACTTCCTACTATGTATGGGGCACGAGCTAATGACTGTATGTATACATTCTCCCTCTTTCTCTCTCCATCTACTACTGGCCACTAAGAACACCTTCGCGTAGCTGACTACTAACTGATGACAACTCTATTTTCTTCTTCCTTTCCTACACGCTGGATTCTCATTTCCACTACAACACTCACTTCAATTCCCACGCGCGAACAAACAATAATGACCCAAACTTGAGATGAAAACACATTTCCTTTCCTTGCTACAACACCAGTCCTGCAACGGACATTGGTTACATATGCGCAGACATGTTATAACTAAAATGTTCATTTCTTTCAACAGCAAATAAACGACGTTTATCTTATCCATTACTTGAGTCTTTGTTTCCTTCAATTCCCATTCGTTTCATTATTCTTTTGTAACGGGATTGGGGTATTTATATATCCTAGTCCCCTACACCTTTTTCTCTCCACTTCCCCTGAGCTATGCTCATATGCCGTTCTATCTCCTCTGGTATCCTCTGACCACTCAGTTGTATCAGTTAAGATAAAAATGAAATGTAAGAAGTCTTCAGACGTACCTCTCCACCGTACTGTATACTGATACTCTATGGTTGACTGGGATAGCTTCCGTACATTCATATCTGATCTACCTCTCCATTCCATGTTTAAAAAGGATGTGTCCTCTATAGTATCAGACCTAACCGAATGGTTACTTGTAGGCATGACCAATTGATACCATCCAAAGAATTCCAACAAAAACCTAACAGCCAGCCATAGTTCTCCCCTGAATGTGCTGCTGCCATCACACACAGAAATCACTTTTTCCATAGCTACCAACGTAATAGATGTACTGAGACTAAAGCTGCTTTCAGGACTGCCAGCAACCACTGTAAAAGAGTAATAAAAAATGCAAAAGCGCTATATGCTCAATCTGTTAAATCCAAAGTAGCTGAGCAGCGGCTTGGATCTCACCAGTTCTGGCAAATAGCAAATAGGATCCTGAACAGAAGTGTGCGTTCTATCCAAACCATTATCAATGGACCAGAGGTCATCTCGTCAGCATCCAACAAGGCCAAACTATTTGCCAAGAACTTTGCAGCAAATTCTACCCTATGCGATGAAGGCCATCAACTCCCCGCACAACACGGTAGATAATATACAAATATCTGTGCGTGAGGTCGCCAAGCTAATCAAGAATCTTGATTCCAGTAAAGCAATTGGTCCTGACGGTATTCCAATTATAGTGTTGAAAAAGCGGCAACCAGAACTTGCTCCCATACTTACAAAACTGTTTTAGCGTTGCCTTAAGGAGAAGTGCTTTCCAACACTCTGGAAAACCTCATCAGTATGCCCTGTATTTAAGAATTCAGGTAATAAGTAATCTCCCTCTCAATACAGACCAATAAGTCTTCTGTGTGTCATGAGTAAGTTGCTGGAATCCATATTAAATAGAGAAATAGTCAACCACCTCAGCAGAAATAACCTTCTTAGTGACATGCAATATGGTTTCCGTTCTGCTAGATCTACAGCAGACGTACTAACGGTTATATCTCATAGAATTAGCGAATCTTTCTTGACAAAGGCTTCATTTCTAGGGCAATTGCTCTTGACATATCAAAGGCCTTCGATAAGGTATGGCATAAAGGTGTACTTCACAAGATTTCTAGCTACGGTATAACTGGAAATGTTTTCTCAATCATTAAATCATTTCTCTCTGATAGGCTCATAAGAGTAGTGGTTGATGGGCAGAAATCAGAGGCCCACAGTATTAATGCTGGAGTCCCTCAGGGGTCCATCCTGGGCCCAACTCGCTTCTTGATCTCCCAAACACATACTAAAATCGTTCATTGACATCTATACTGATGATACGACTATCTCTGGCAACACATCAAAGGCTGTAAGTGACAATGTTCTCTCTGATTTTCTCTCCTCAGATCTTGAGCACGTGGTACAGTAGGGGAAGAGGTGGCTGGTTACCTTTAATGCATCTATGACCAAGCTCCTATCATTACATCATAAACGCTCTGATCCCCATCTGGCAAGGTCGCTGGGAAAATGGTGGGATCCTTCTACCGCTCCAGAAGATATCTCATTAATGATGCAATTCTCTATCTATATAAAAGCCAAGTACGTCCAAGGATGGAGTACTGCTGCCACATCTGGGCAGGAGCTGCTAAAAACAGCCTATCCTGCCTTGACAAAGTACAAAATCGTGGCTTGGTGGGGGATGCCCTTTTCTCTTCCCTGCAACCCCTCTCCCACAGAAGAGACGTTGCGAGCCTGCCTTTGTTTTATCGTTATTTCCATGGCAAGTGCTCGTGTGAGTTCCATTCTCTGGTCCCCTCTCACCAATCTTTCACGAAAAACTAGACTAGCTGAAACCACTGTCAATAATTTTCCCCACTCCTTATCCGTGCTTAAATCAAAACGTGGATTCCATGAACAAAGCTTCTTTCTTAGAACTGCACGCCTGTGGAATTCTCTGCCGCTTGCCTGCTTCCCCCCTCCCCCGAACTTCAACTTAGATGTCTTCAAGTCCAACACAAACAAATTCCTGATGAACCGCCCCCTCAAGTAAGACATTTTATCAGATCTCCAATACTAACTATTACTGCGATACTATCCCATTGATTACTGTACACGCAATAACCCTTATCCCCGAGTGGCTTCTGGGCCTTGATAAGTGGTGACCACCATGTAAAAAAAAACAAAAAAAAAAGCAGGAGCCAAATAGTAATAAATGTTCGAAATTTCTTTGAATTTTTCCTTTCTTTAATTCTTTTTATTTTTTTTATTTTTTAACTTGCTTTTTATTTCACCATTTCGTTTTTTAGTAATAAATGCTTCTCTACATTAAAAACCGACCTTGTGTCCAACTCTGCCCTCGTGGGGAGGCAAGTAAATAGGAAGTAATATGGTGGCGGAAAAACGTTTTTCGACCACCATAAAAAGCATTACAATACATTTAAACCCTGAAGAATTTTCGCCCTTGTTGTTCTAAATTACTTGTGTTTCAAACTTAAAAAAAAAAAGCGCTTTAAAATAGCAATAACACTCAAGCTGTTTTCGTTTTGGAAGGGAGGTTTAAGGCGCCCCTATTATCCCAAAGAACCAGCTATGTAAACACTTTGCAATATTTTTCAATAATTATTTTTAAAAATTCTTTACAATCAATTTTTATTGGTAAAATCCCTTGAAAGCGGTCGGTGGTTCTATGAGAAAATAAAGCTGTGTACGCATTATAAATGTTTCTTTTCTGTGTCTTATGTTATACATTAGTACATTAGGGGTCATTTCGAGTTAAAAGTTCATTTACTGCACCCATCTGGACTAGAGAAAATCATGATTTAAATGTGTATGTCTCGTCTAAATAACTAACGATAATTCTCTGATATGGCCGACCAGACGGGTGATCAAAAAGTCAGATCGAGCGTACCGGAAAACGAAATGAGATCAATGAGATCAAATTGACAATTGGCCTTTTCTTTTTTTTTTTTTTGCTTGAACTTTGCGCTTTTCAGATTAATTTGTTATGTTTTATTTTCTTGGTGGATAACTTTTTTTTTTCGCCGTGTTTTTTTTTTTTTTGCCCGTTTTTTTTAGTCTCATTTCGTTTTCCGGTTAGCGGTACGCTCGATCTGACTTTTTGATCACCCGTCTGGTCGGCCATATCAGAGAATTATCGTTAGTTATTTAGACGAGACATACACATTTAAATCATGATTTTTCTCTAGTTCAAATGGGTGCAGTAAATGAACTTTTAACTCGAAATGACCCCTAATGTACTAATGTATAACGTAAGACACAGAAAAGAAACATTTATAATGCGTACATAGCTTTATTTTCTCATAGAACCACCGACCGCTTTCAATGGATTTTACCTTTTTATTTAAATTTAAGAAATTATTTTCTGAAATATTTTGTTTATATATGTTTACATTTTGTTTTTCAGTAAAATTAAGAAATTAATTTAAAAATATTGTTTGTATCCATCTTCATTCAAAAGGGTTACTTTTCGGTGGCTTCACCGGTTGCTGTTAACTTATATTTTCCGAATGTTAGAACGAGGCTCGTTTGCGGGACCTACTTATCTCAGCTTAACCCTCCCCCCCCCCATACACACACTAAAATACAAATTAAAATAAAATTAAATAGAAAAAAAAAAGGTAACTTTTTTTAATTTCTTGGCTTTCAGGCTAAGATGAACATTTTTTTGATTAGCTCCCCCCACTCCACGAACTGTTTTGATATACGTAATTAATTTACAAACTTTTTATTTTTTCTAATGAAATTGAACTTTTACATCATGCGCATACACACACACACACACACACACACACACACACACACAAAATGCACACACACACACACACACAAAAAATGCACACACACATACACACACAAAAAAAATGCCCCCCCACACACACAAAATGCACACACACACACACACACACACACAAAATGCACACACACACACAAAAAATGCACACACACACACAAAAAATGCACACACACACAAAAAAATGCACACACACACACACAAAAATGCACACACACACACACACAAATGCACACACACAAAAAAGTGCACACACACGCACATACAAAAGAAGTGCACACACACACAAAAAAGTGCACACACACACACACAAAAAAAAGTGCACACACACACACAAAAAAAGTGCACACACACACGCACAAAAAAGTGCACACACACACACACGCAAAAAAGTGCACACACACACACACACAAAAAATGCACACACACACAAAAAAAGTGCATACACACACACACACACAAAAGTGCACATGCACACACACACGCACAAAAAGTGCATACACACAAAAAAAATTGCACACACACACACAAAATAAATTGCACACACACACACACACAAAAATGCACACACACCACACACACACAAAGTGCACACACACACACACACACAAAAAAGTGCACACACACACACACACACACACACACAAAAAAGAAGTGCACACACACACACACACACAAAAAAGTGCACACACACACACACACAAAAAAAATGCACACACACACACAAAAAATGCACACACAATATACAGATACCCTTTTACAATTGTAAATATGTTTTCTTTTTATTCAAAACGATGGGGATTTATTAGCTAGATTAGGATCCACAGAGTGAATGGGCCCTGTCGGTGGGGCATTAGAATACGCCGACTGCCCCCCTGCAGAGGGTAAAAGTCCCTCAATGGGGGTCCTGGATATGACCTTAAACTATATCCAGTGGTGAGGCCCCAGCTTGTGGGCTTTGGGGAGTGTGGAGCCACCCTTTAATTGGCATTGCTCCCAGGTCCACTCTGACCCGGAGTGGTAGTACCTGTTAGGGTCCCAACTATGGGTTAAATAGAAACCGACTTGAAAACAACAAATATATTCTATTAAAAAAATTTTTCTTCAAAATCTTAGGATTCAGCATTAAATAACCCGAAAAGGGTTGATATGCCGTAAAACAAAAACAACCAACCAACCAACCAACAGAGTGAATGAGGTATTGTGGTAAATGTTGCCAGTCAAGAGTAAGACTCCTGAGTCTACATTTTTTACTTTAATTATTTCAGTCACAAAGACCCTGTATCCTAACCCTAACCCTAACCCTAATCACCTCCCCAACTTCTTATAGGTCCTTATTTTGTTATCCTTGATTTTACTTTTTATTCAATTTTATTATTATTTGATTTGTAATTTTTTTATTTTTTTTTTTATTTTTATTACATTTTCACCCCAAACAAGGCACATTGCCACTTTGGTGTAGGGGGCTACTATCAGGGACAACAACTACTGGAGTACTATGTAGGGATTTGGGCAG
>NC_136527.1:102190297-102230297 GCF_053919585.1 Euprymna scolopes | reverse complement strand
GATCGAACCTAGAACCGTCGTGATGACAGTCGGCAGTTCTACCACTTGACTACGGAATCGGTGGCCGCAATTAAACTGTCCGAATGTCTATTAATATATATATATATGAGAACTAATGTAATTTATATATATATAAGAACTAATTAAAAATTTATATATATATATATATATATATATATATATATATATATGTATATATATATATAATTTATATATATATATATATATATATATATAATGTATGACGAAACAATTCGGTTCAATAAATAATGTAAACATCCATCAATACTTAAAAAAAAATGTCATAACCTAATTATTACGACATTGATGGCCATCCAATTAACAAGATAATAATCGTTAATGGTTGTTCTAATGGTATGGTGGCCATCTTAAAGCTGAAAACTTCAATAGAACAACTTTTAATTCTTAAACTGTTCACTTATATTTTTTAACACGCCTCCATAACACTCGTTTTTAAACGCACATGGGCCAAGATCAAAGTGTAGTATCTGTTCTGGAGCTGCTCTTTACAGTTTTTGGTCTCAGTTAATGGAGGAGAAATCCTTCATGACTGATAAATTTTTTTGTGTCCCTTTTTGGGGAGCTGGTTTTCCCCTCACGTTAAAACCGACCTTGTGTCTAACTCTGCCCTCGCGGGAAGGTAAGTAAACAAACAAACAAAAAAAAAGAAATAGATTAGTAATTTTTTTTTTCATGAAAGGTCAAATTTTACAACTAAGCGAATTGTAGTGTTTTCGTCGGTCATGATGAAATGCAATTAAATAAATAATGGGAGACAACTCAAATCAAAGCATCGAGGTAAAATAAAATCAGCCTTATGTTCAATGTAGTTTCGTAGTAAAATCGCTAAAAATCATAAAATTTGATTTTCTCAAATAAAAAAAAAACTACCTGGTCGATTTACGTGATTTTTGGAATATGATATCTTCCTTCTATAACGATTACAGTCCTTTTATTGTATTTTCTTTACTTTCAATTGCCGCCATAAGTGTTAATCTGAATTATCGCCAAAGAGTTTTGCATCAATTTTATTGTTTGATGATATTTTGTTTGAAGAAATTTATTTAGAAAAAAAATTTTAAAAAATGAATTTCTTGAACTTCTTTTTGATACTTGTACAGTTTAATCAAGACATTATAAAATGAAAATAGCGAAAAAAAAAAAAAAGGTTATATTGTACGTATCCGTTATGGAATGAAGATCTCCGGAAAAAAATTTCACTTAATTTCATCAAGTGTTTTGTTGTTTTTTTTTTTACAGTGAAAAAACAATTTGTTATGATACCGAGAAAAAGGTTCGATTTTTAGGAAGAAAAATGGTGGGATCTTTCTATCGATCCGGTAGATATCTCACTGCTGATGCAATTCTCTATCTATATAAGAGCCAGGTACGTCCAAGGATGGAATACTGTTGCCACATCTGGGCAGGAGCTGCTAGAAAGGACTTGTCCTGCCTTGATAGAGTTCAAAATAGACTTCGTAGCCTCGTAGGAGATGTCCTTTTTCTCTTCCTTGCAACCTTTATCTCACAGAAGAGATGTTGCGAGTTTGTCTCTGATGTATCGTTATTTTCATGGAAAGTGTTCGACTGAGCTTCAATCTATGGTCCCCCCATGCCAAACTTTCACAAGAAACACTCGTCTAGCTGTAAACACTATCAATAATTCCCCCCACTCTTTATCTGTGCCTAAACCTAAACGTGGATTCCATGAACAAAGCTTCTTTCTTAGAACTGCACGCCTGTGGAATTGTCTTCCGTTTTCCTGCTTTCCGGCTGACTACAATATGGTTGTCTTCAAATCTAATGATGAGCCGTTCCATATAAGTTATCAAATTTAACAAATTTTCATTACTAATGATTACTATATTGTCCAATTTCTACTGTACACTCTTTAACGCTTATCCTTGAGTGGCCTCTTGGCCTTGATAACGTGGTGATGCCTATGTAAAAAAAAAAAAGAAAAGCTAGAATTAAAGATGGGAAGGGAGTGTCGGCTCTTCAGATGGAGTTATCTCCCTGTGGCGTGTTAAAAAAGTTCCAAGATGGCTACCTTTAACACACTGTCATAAAAACGTGTTTTTCCGCTGTAAAAAAAAAGCAAAAAAAAAAACTACTCGATCAAATTAAATGAAATTTTTTTCTGAGATCTTAATTCCAAAACGAATACGTACAATATAACATATTTTCGATATTTTTTAATGTCTTGATTAAACTGTACAAGTGCCTTTTTTTTTTCATACACCTCTATGTAGAGAGGTGGGAGTAAATCTATGTAGAGAGGTGGGAGTAAATCTATGTAGAGAGGTGGGAGTAAATCTATGTAGAGAGGTGGGAGTAAATCTATGTAGAGAGGTGGGAGTAAATCTATGTAGAGAGGTGGGAGTAAATCTATGTAGAGAGGTGGGAGTAAATCTATGTAGAGAGGTGGGAGTAAATCTATGTAGAGAGGTGGGAGTAAATCTATGTAGAGAGGTGGGAGTAAATCCAAGACAACGGCCGAATCCTTATTAGGAAAAAAATGACCTCGTCTATAATGGAATTGGGCCATAAATGACAAATCTCTTTTCCTTTGGAAATTATAAGAAACCTTTCAGCCACCGACTGCCATGATTAATTTCCTGTAAAGCAACAATAGAAAAGTGGCATTTTTCATACGCTATCTTATTCATCGAAAGAGTATGTCCGTAGAATCTATTTTTAAATATCATTGACGTGCTCTCTGTGTAGAATTTTTTCTATTCTTGTATTTTCATCTGCGTATATTTTAACTTGGTATATTACTGAAGATGCAAGACATTGATTTCTTAGCGGTCTTTGACAACCTAGAATGAATCATAAAGAAACCAGATAATAAAATATTAAAAAAAAAAAAAAGATACTAATGACAATAATTGGAACTGCCAAATACCGAAGGTAGGCTCCCTCTATCATGTTAGAAAACTACTCACACCTGAGAGTATGCTGTACCTCTACAATACCCACCATTCGTCATGCATGGAATATCGTTGCCACATCTGGGCTGGTGCATCTGCCATTAGTCTTTGATAGGGTCAAAAAAAGAATCTTCCTTCTAATAGGTCTAACATTGTCAACCAAGCTCCAGCCCCTGTCCCATCACCACACTGATGCATCCCTGCGTTTTATAAGTTATTCAATAAAATATGCTCTGACGAACTCATCACACTTATGCATCGGGCCTCATCCCCCTCATCATCATATCTGATTTGATGTTTATTTTACATGTTGGCATGTGTTAGACAGCTTTAAGAAATGGACCTCCAAACTAACCAGGTCTTTATTTAATCCCTCAGTTTCATTTCCTCTCATGTTTTTCTACATCTTTTAGCACAACTGTTTTACATCTACAAAAACTCTTATCCATTCTGTGTTGCAAATATTCTTAAGACTTTTTAGGGCAATTTGCATGCGTGACTTTATGCAAACACCTAACGTTTACAGGGAACATGAACTGGAATATATACATTGAGAGCATTGCCAAGGCTGCTGCAAAGAAGGTGGGCTCTCTCTACCATGCCAGAAAATTACTTACGCCAACTTAGAATGAATTATAAAGAGACCTAATAATAAAATATTTAAAAAAAAAGATACAATCAGTGATACTAATGACAATAATTCTAGCTGCAAAATACCGAAGGTGGGTTCCCTTTATCATGCTAGAAAACTAGTCACATCTGAGAGTATCCTGTACCTCTAGAATACCCACCATTCACCCATGCATGGAGTATCGTTGCCACATACAGGCTGGTGCATCTGCCATTAGTCGCTCCCTCTTGGATAGGGTCTAAAAAAAGAGTCTTCCTTCTAATAGGTCCCACATTGTCAACTAAGCTCCAACCCCTGTCACAATGCAGCAATGTTGCATCTTTGTGCCTCTTCGGCATAAATGCATTACTATTCAAGATGGACAAAACGACCATCGCCTTGAAAACGACCACCGTCATTGCACACAGGTTTGACAATAACTCATCAAAGGATTATTTCCTAGCTGGCATTCGCATTGAATATCCGCACATCACAAAGATCTTGCTTACGAAACTATGTGTTAACAGCAGCTTTACCAATGTTAAATTCGATGTCCCTGACCGAGTTCAATACAATCGCATTCTCTCACATGGCTTCTACGTTGGATTTTGACCCTTACTGTGTACTGCCATATGTTAACCGACCGCCTTGATGTTTCAACTGTCAATGCATTGGCCACATTACTTCTGCCTGTTATTCATTAAAACAATGCCTCAGCTATGAAGACCTTGGCTATAACATGTCGATATATATATATATATATATATATATATATATATATATATATATGAATAAAAAAGAATACGAAAAGTATAAAAGCTTATAACTTTTCTTTATTCGTTTTCAATTTCACGAAAAACACCCGTCTAGCTGAATCCACTGTGAAAAATTTCCCCCACTCTATATCTGTGCCTAAATCAAAACGCGGATTCCATGAACAAAGCTTCTTTCTTAGAACTGCACGCCTGTGGAACTCTGTTCCGTCTACCTGCTTCCCTCCGGACTACAATTTGGATATCTTCAAGTCCAACGTTAACAAATTCCTAATGAACCGCCCCCTTAATTAAACACTTCATCAAATTTCCACACTAACGTAATGTACTTGCAATAACCCTTATCCCTGAGTGGCTTCCGGGCCTTGATAAGTGGTGATCACTGTGTAAAAAAAAAAAAAAAAAATTGGTGACGTGCACGAATACAAAATAATATTATGAAAAAATTAATTAAAAAACTTTTTTTTACAAATAATTTTCGACCGATCCTTCAGTCTTCATCGGTGTAGTGAAAGTATGAGCATGCACGGGGGAAAGGGGAATCCTATATATATATATATATAAAAGTGAAAATGTCTGTGTGTCTGTCTGTCTGTGTACACTTCCCTACCAAACAACTCTGTCAATTTTCAGTCTACAGACTCGAGATTTGATATAAGGGGTATTCAGATTTGGGAAAATCTTTTTGATCGGTTTTCGGCCAGAAATTTGGCTGTTAAGGGGTCAAAGTTCAACGATTTTACCTTTGAGAACTCTACCAAACTCCTTCTCCAATTTTGGGTATAAATCTATATATCTATAAAAGTGAAAGTGTCTGTCTGTGTGTCTGTGTGTCTGTGTGTGTACATGTACCTACGCAATAACTCTGTCAATTTTAAGTCTACAGACTCGAAATTTGATATACAGGGTACTGAGATTTGGGAAAATCTTTGTAATCCGTTTTCGACCAGAGATTTGCCTGTTAAAGGGTCAAAGTTCAACAATTTGACCTTTGAGAACTCTACCAAACTCCTCCGACAATTTTGGGTATAAACACTTGAAATTTTAGATATAGGTTCCTTGGACATGGATCTAACTTAATAACTTGATTTGAGCCCAAAACAATAAATGTTAAGGGGTCATAATAGGGGTCGAAGTTAAAAAAAAAAATTGACCTATGCGGTCTGTACCAAATTACTCAGCCAATTTTTGGTCTAAACATTTGAAATTTTTTACATTCTATTTATTCTTCTCATCAGAGGACAGAAAGAAATCAGCAAATTATATTTGTAGCAATGCTAGAATTTGCTGGTTATGGCATTAAGTGAAACCGCAATTTATTATAGTCATAAATTGCCAAGAAAAACAAGTGAAAAAATCTTGGATATGTTAATAAAAACAAACCGCATATAATCGACATCCACCTTACATGATTTTCAGAGATGCCAAAACACCCGTAGTATCCAAAAGCTGATTTGTCAGTATGAAATAAAAACAATATATATATATACATATACATACATATATATATATATATTTATAGATCAACTGTATATTTTTTATAGATCAACTGTGCCGTGTTTTAATTGCTCTCAGTGCGTATATATCGTGAACCAGGACAAAAACAGATATTAATAATTATGTACCATAATCTGCGTTGACGTTGCGTAGATAGCGGTCGCTGCAGTGAAATAGCAGTAGGTTGGTTGGTTGATTTTGTTTTACGGCATATCAACCTTTTTCAGGTTATTTAATGCCGAATCTAGTGATTTTGTGGAACGATTTTTTTAATGGAGTATATTTGTTTAAGTCGGATTCTATATAACCCATAGTTGGGACCCTAACAGGTACTACCACTCCGGGTCAGAGTGGACCTAGGAGCATATAATATTTCATCTGGCATGAAAATTCTCTCAAGATAATCCGAAAGGCGAAAATAATTCTTTAGAGAGAATAAAGTCCAAAATTAAATCCAGTGTGATGTCATAGTCATAGTCTGGTTGGAAAATTTTCAAAGCAGCTAAAATAATGGAAATTGTTTTTCAGACAGTATATATATATATATATATATATATATATATATATATATATATATATATATATATTTTTACATAAGCGTCACCACTTATACATATATATATATATATATATATATATATACTTGGGTTTTTTTTTTTTTTTTTTTTTTTATATTCAAAAGTAATGTACTAATGAATTCAACGAGGTTGTTAGATAGTGCTCAATAAAAAGAGCTGATAATACTTGTTTATTGTTATATAAACATGCTCACATCCCGCTGCTACAAATAGCCACTTGTTTCAATCAAACAACAGATATCATCAGGCAGCGACTTGACTATTCAAAAGTTTTACTTTTTACTTTTTTATTTAATTAAAGTCCTGTGTTTTAAGTTTTTTTAACTCCAACTTCTAAAGAGTTCCTACCTAAAATAAAAATCCATTATTCATTGAACTTTTGAATAGTCAAGTCGCTGCCTGATGATATCTGTTGTTTGATTGAAACAAGTGGCTATTTGTAGCAGCGGGATGTGAGCATGTTTATATAACAATAAACAAGTATATATATATATATATATATATATATATATATATAGCTTATATATATATATATATATATATATATATATATATAGCTTATATATATATATATATATATATATATATATATATATATATATATATATATATATATATATAGCTTAATGTAAAAGGAAAAGAGAGAGTTCAATTCCACAAAAGGAGACTTATCCGGATAATGCCAAGCTCAACAATAATTATTGGAGCTTATACAGTAGGACAACAAGAGTATGAAATGAAGACACAAAACTATATATTGTATATTAATTTATGTGGTTAAATGAATTAGTCATATATATATATATATATAATATATATATATATATATATATATATATATATATATAACTAATTCATTTAACCACATAAATTAATATACAAAAGTATAGATTTATGCGTAAACTTTAAGTATTTACTTCAACAGTGCTCAATATTTAGGCAGAGCTAGATAGTAAGTTATAAAATATATCTGGCGATTAAGCTACCCTGAATATTCCACGTTTCATCCATACTAGGATTCATCAGGCTTATGCGGGGATTTTTGTGGTTTCTATTGAGTTATAGTTAGCCAATCAGCTTTCTAGTTTCTACTGCACCCTTCCTAATCAGCCAATGAGCAGGCACTTACAGGACAAAGGCCCATCTGACCTCCGGTTGACCCGTTCCTTTGTGTTTGCTATTTTAGTAGGGAGCGTCCTGACCTATTTTAAACCTAGGTTAAATGTGTTTTTTTTATGTTAGTTTATATATATACTAGCAAAAGTACCCGTCGTTGACTGGGTTCAAAAACAGCCAACAGAAAATGGACTCTGATTTATGAAAGTATGATAGGTTATGAAAAGGAAGGGGGAAGGGTTGTAAAGAGATAGCTTCGAATTTGGGGATATCAAAACCAAAGCAAAATATGATGAAAGTAAAAATAAAATAGATAAACCCCAGAATTTATTATACCATACCTGTTCACACTGAAACACTTATCACAATATTCTGTGGATCTATATTAAAAACCTTGTTAAACTTTTTGATATATTTCCATTCTATGGAGGTCAGGCGCGAACGAACATCCCATAATTTTATTATACCATATTTCTTCAAACTGAAACATAATTATCAAAGTATACTTACGCAGATAGATATGAAAAGTCTTTATTAAAGTTTGTGCCTATTTCCATGAGGCCAGGCGCGAACGCAGACCCCACAATTTTATTAGTAACATCCTATCTGACAGTTTCTTATGCAATATATGTGTCAGTGCAGTGCTATCATACTACCAAACTGATTTTTTGTAGTGTCCCAGCTGTTTGTGCATTAAAATTAGTTAAAATTTACACAGGTGTTCATGTGTTTTATTGTGCTTACTACCATATGCAAGAAAATTTTATTAGCTTTCATTTGGTACCACTTTCAATGCTATAGCATCAACCTCTGGAAAGCTAGAATGAAAATAAGGACATAATATCCCAAATTTTGCAGCGTTTTTGAAAAATGTCAACAATAAAATTACATGGCTCTTGAGGCAGGCATAGCCAAGGTCCAAGATCACAATAACTGGTATATTTAGCAATTTTGAAGAGGTCTAGTAAACATACACACATATATAGATACACCATGAATAATATACATACATACGTATACAGACACGCATGCATACATACAGATATACATACATACACATATACAAATACATATACAATTTTTTAATCATTTTGGACCATTTGAAACTTACCCATTGGATTGGAAATTTTTAATTCAACCGTTTTGGATTTTACCATTCTTGGATTTTTTACCCTTCACCGGACTATCCATTCATGTGAAATTTTTTTATCATTTTTTCTTTTACCTCCTACTCCCCTTACCTCACCCTTTTTTTAACCAAGTAAGATCTGTGACTTACTTGTAGTTTCATTAAATACTTTTACATGCAAAATCCGATCCCGCATTTTGCTAATTCCTGCCCTCTGATGAGAAGGAGAATATTTCTTCGAAACTCTGCGGATTAAGGACTATCCACTTATCTTGTGCTTCCTTTTTTAAAATTAAATATGTTTTTAACTCTTTTTCAAGATGTCTTTTAACATGTTTTATTAATCATTTGTTCATATTATAAGCTCTATTTCCTTTTCGGTTTTATTGAGCTTTTACATCTGGTTGAGATTACTTTACTTGTAAATATTAACTCTTTAATATTTATAATATATTTTAAGTTTACCATTTTGATTACCTTGGTAAACTTATTGTAATTTTTATTTTATATATATATATATATATATATATATATATATATATATATATATATATATATATATATATATATATATATATATATGTATGTGTGTGTGTGTGTGTGTGTGTGTGTGTGTATATATATATATAAGAACAAAAAATAAATAAAACATGTTAAAAACACTTTAAGAAAAGTTAAAGACACATTTAATTTTCCAAAAGGAAACACAAATTTAGTGGATTGTCCTTAATCTGCCGAATTTCGAAAGAAATACTTTCCTTCTCATCAGAGGGTAGGAATTAACAAAATGCAGGATTGGATTTTGCTTGCAAAATATTTAATGAAACTACAAGTAAGTCATAGAGCTTACTTGGTAAAAGTTAAAAAATAGTGAAGCAGAGGGAATGGGGGTGGGGGGAGAAAACAATGATTTCACGTGAATGGATGGTCCAGAGAAGATTAAAAAATTCAATAACAGTAAAATCCAAGAAAAGTTGGTAAAAGTCCGGTATCCAGAAGTAAAAATCCAAAGGAATCGCATTAGTGGAAGATATTTCGATGTCATCCAAAAGGCAAAATTCCGTAAAATAATTCACAAATGGGTACAAAGAAAAAAAGAGTGAGTTCAAAATATTATATGAAACTACAAGTAAGCCATAGAGCTTACTTGGTAAAAGTTAAAAAATAGTGAAGCAGAGGGAATGGGGGGGGGGAAAGAAAAAAATGATTTCACGTGAATGGATGGTCAAGTGAAGAGTAGAATATCCAATAACGATAAAATCCAAGAAAAGTTGGTAAAAGTCCGGTATCCAGAAGTAAAATCCAAAGGAATCGTGTTACTGAAAGATAAATTGTGCATAGAATGAAGAAATGGAGAGATTTTAATATATTTTAAGGTTGCTATTTTGGATTATCTTTGTAGAATTAATTGTAATTCTTATTTCATTATATATATATATATATATATATATATATATATATATATATATATATATATATATATATATGATATTTTACCTGGCATTGTGTGGTATTAAACGTAACTACTACATCTGCTACTAGTCTCTCGCTCCTTGACAAGGTCCAAAAGAGAGTCGCCAATCTGATAGGTCCTGAACTGGCATCTAAGCTTCAGCTTCTGTCCCATCGACGAAATGTTGCATCCCTCTGCCTGTTCTACAAGTATTTTAATGGTGAATGCTCTGGCGAACTGCAGACACTTGTGCCCCCACGACATAGACACCCTTGACAAACCCGACAGGCAGCTAAATCCCACTCCCACACTGTAGAGATCCCTAGATGTAAAAGATCTTTCTACTCCAGTAGTTTCTTCCCCAGAACCGCTAGACTCTGGAATTCCATTCCAGGTGCCTGCTTCCCCAACTGTACTGACATGCAGAAGTTCAAGGGTAACGTGAACCGACATCTTGCTGCCCAAATCCCAACATAGTACCCCAGTAGATGTTGCTCCTGATAATAGCCCCCTACACCAAAGTGGCAATGTTCATGTGCCTTGTTTGGGGTGAAAATGTAAAAAAAAATTTAAAAAAATTAAATTCCTTAAAAAAAAATGAGGTAAAAAAAAGCGGAAAGAAACTGATGCGTGCAGGTATTTTTTTAAAAACATTTAACTTTTTGTAAGTAAAAAAAAAAATTTGAAAAAGATACTCGAGCTGAGATCGAAACTAAAACCTAAAGACAGTGCAAATTGAACACAGGCATCTCATATCGAAGGAATCAAGCTGCCTGCGGTACAAGGTCCAGGTTTCGGCACCATACAGAAGAGTAGGCAGAACAACAGATTTGCCATCTTCACTTTAAGAGACATATGTCTCACAAGCTTTATTAATTCTACTTTGGATGTCCTTTTCAAATTTTCATCATCAGACACAACAGATCCGAGGTATGTAAAAGAAGATACTGTTTTCAAAGTTTCACCATTAACTGGTTGTGAAGGGAGTGTAGCGCTGGTAAATCATTTCAGTCTTTTTTATGCTAATTGTAAGACCGAAGGCCTTACATGCACCAGGAAAGCTTATTTGTTCTAGCTTGTAGAAATTTAAAGTCTGGCTTTTTTTTAAAATAAGAAATTTTTTTGGTTAATACTTTTTTCCAGGGTAAGAAATCTAGCCTTTTTTAAATTTATAATTTAAAGTCTAGCCTTTTTTTAGCTTAATAATGTAAAGTCTAGCCTTTTTTAGGTTAATTAGTCACTTTTTGGTTAATTTAAGTCTAGCCTTTTTTTAAGTTAATTAGTCGCTTTTTTTGGTCAATTTTTTAAAGTCTAGCCTTTTTTAGGTTAATAATTTATTGCTTGTTTTTTTTTAGCTTAATTCAGTCTAGCCTTTTTAGCTTTATTATTTATTTTAGGTTAATAATTTCAGTCTTTTTTATGCTAATTGTAAAACCGAAAGGCTTACATGCGCCAGAATTGAGCTGCTATTAATTTAGAAATGTAGGATTTTCGGGATGGGGGTTGGGATGTTCTTGGATGAGAGGGGGGGGGGTGTATTCCTTATTAAACATATCTGGAGAAGTCAAATAAAGCTCAACCAGGAGGGAGCTTATAATAGTTAAATGTGTAAGATGAAGAGAGAGAAAGAGATTTCAATTCCACAAGAGGAGACTTATCCGGATAATGTCAAGCTCAACAATTATTATTGGAACTTATACAATAGGACAACAAGAGTATGAAATGAAGATACAAAACTATATATTGGTAGGTATAGAATGGATCATTTATTGAATAATGGAATACAGACAAAATTTGGGGGATAGAAGGGACTCTTTATGCCAGGGCATTTCGAAGCCTAATGCTTATATAATGTATATATATATATATATATATATATATATATATATATATATATATATATATATATATAGCTATTGAGGGTGATGCTTATTTGTTCTAGCTTGTAGAAATTTAAAGTCTAGCTTCTTTTTATAATAAGAAATTTTTTTGGTCAATAATTATAGTAGCTTTTTTTCAGGTTAATCGAGCCTTTTTTACATTTATGATTTAAAGTCTAGCCTTTTTTAAGCTTAATAATCTAAAGTCTAGCCTTTTTTTAGATTAATTAGTCGCTTTTTGGTTAATTTTTAAAGTCTAGCCTTTTTTAGGTTAATAATCTATTGCTTTTTTTTAGCGTAATTTAGTCTAGCCTTTTTTAGCTTAATTATTTTTTAGGTTAATAATTTGAAGTATGCTTTTTTTAGGTTTATAAAGACTAGCCTTTTTTTAGCTTAATAATTATGTATATATATATATATATATATATATATATATATATAATATATTTAAATTATAAACCTTTTTTTAGGTTTATAATTTAAAGTCTAGCCTTTTTTAGGTTAAGAAATTTAAGTAAAAAAGTTTAAATTATTTAGAAGTTTAGCCTTTTTTATGTGCAGAAATTTAAAGCCAAGTTTTATAGAGTCCGTAGGCACCTACATTGAATAGCTCTACAGGTTACCTGAATTTATTTTATTGAAAAAGTTTTTAAAAAAAAGCTGTAGTTTTCTTTGGGGTGACAAATTTATCATTCCACCTCGTAGAAATTTAAAGTGTAGCATTTTTATGTTTAGAAATTAAATGTCAAGGCCTTTATTGAGTCGAGTTTTATAGAGGCTGAAGGCGGCTACATTGAATAGATATCAGCTTTACTGCATAATCAAGTTCCATGATTTTTTTTCAATAGAATTTTAAAATAAATCTGTAGTGTTGATTTCTTTCGGAGGACACTTTAATCATTCCACCCTGTAGAAATTTAAAATCTAGCCTTTTTTAGGTTAAGAATTTTGAAGTCTAGTCTTTTTATAATTAGAAATTCAAAGTCTAAACTATTTTTAAGTCTAGCTTTTCATGTTTCAAAGTCGAGGCTTTTATTGAGGCTGAAGGCAGCTACATCGAATAGATTTTAGCTCTACTACATAAGTTATCTGAATTCATTTTTTTCAATAAAAGTTTTAAAATAAAACTGTAGTGTTGTTTTTTTTAGGGCGACACTGCAGAAATTTCAAATCTAGCCTTTTTTACGTGCTATCCTGTAGAAATTTTAAATCTAGCCTTTTTTACGTGTCATCCTGCAGAAATTTCAAATCTAGCCTTGTTTACGTGCCATCCTGCAGAAATTTCAAATCTAGCCTTTTTTACGTGCCATCCTGCAGAAATTTCAAATCTAGCCTTTTTTACGTGCTATCCTGCAGAAATTTCAAATCTAGCCTTTTTTACGTGCCATCCTGCAGAAATTTCAAATCTAGCCTTTTTTACGTGCTATCCTGTAGAAATTTTAAATCTAGCCTTTTTTACGTGTCATCCTGCAGAAATTTCAAATCTAGCCTTGTTTACGTGCCATCCTGCAGAAATTTCAAATCTAGCCTTTTTTACGTGCCATCCTGCAGAAATTTCAAATCTAGCCTTTTTTACGTGCCATCCTGCAGAAATTTCAAATCTAGCCTTTTTACATGCCATCCTGTAGAAATTTCAAATCTAGCCTTTTTTACGTGCCATCTTGCAGAAATTTCAAATCTAGCCTTTTTTACGTGCCATCCTGCAGAAATGTCAAATCTAGTCTTTTTTACGTGCTATCCTGTAGAAATTTCAAATCTAGCCTTTTTTACGTGTCATCCTGCAGAAATTTCAAATCTAGCCTTGTTTACGTGCCATCCTGCAGAAATTTCAAATCTAGCCTTTTTGCATGCCATCCTGTAGAAATTTCAAATCTAGCCTTTTTTACGTGCCATCCTGCAGAAATTTCAAATCTAGCCTTGTTTACGTGCCATCCTGCAGAAATTTCAAATCTAGCCTTTTTTACGTGCCATCCTGCAGAAATTTCAAATCTAGCCTTTTTTACGTGTTATCCTGCAGAAATTTTAAATCTAGCCTTTTTTACGTGCCATCCTGCAGAAATTTCAAATCTAGCCTTTTTTATGCGCCATCCTGCAGAAATTTCAAATCTAGCCTTTTTTATGTGCCATCCTGCAGAAATTTCAAATCTAGCCTTTTTTACGTGCCATCCTGCAGAAATTTCAAATCTAGCCTTGTTTACGTGCCATCCTGCAGAAATTTCAAATCTAGTCTTTTTGCATGCCATCCTGTAGAAATTTCAAATCTAGCCTTTTTTACGTGCCATCCTGCAGAAATTTCAAATCTAGCCTTTTTTACGTGCCATCCTGCAGAAGTTTCAAATCTAGCCTTGTTTACGTGCCATCCTGTAGAAATTTAAAATCTAGCCTTTTTTACGTGTCATCTTGCAGAAATTTCAAATCTAGCCTTGTTTACGTGCCATCCTGCAGAAATTTCAAATCTAGCCTTTTTTACGTGCCATCCTGCAGAAATTTCAAATCTAGCCTTTTTTATGTGCCATCCTGCAGAAATTTCAAATCTAGCCTTTTTACATGCCATCCTGTAGAAATTTCAAATCTAGCCTTTTTTACGTGCCATCTTGCAGAAATTTCAAATCTAGCCTTTTTTACGTGCCATCCTGCAGAAATGTCAAATCTAGCCTTTTTTACGTGCTATCCTGTAGAAATTTTAAATCTAGCCTTTTTTACGTGTCATCCTGCAGAAATTTCAAATCTAGCCTTGTTTACGTGCCATCCTGCAGAAATTTCAAATCTAGCCTTTTTTACGTGCCATCCTGCAGAAATTTCAAATCTAGCCTTTTTTACGTGCCATCCTGCAGAAATTTCAAATCTAGCCTTGTTTACGTGCCATCCTGCAGAAATTTCAAATCTAGCCTTTTTTACGTGTTATCCTGCAGAAATTTTAAATCTAGCCTTTTTTACGTGCCATCCTGCAGAAATTTCAAATCTAGCCTTTTTTACGTGCTTTCTTGTAGAAATTTCAAATCTAGCCTCTTTTAGGTTAATGTCTACTTTCTTAAAAATGGTACACTTTAAATTCAGATTAAAGTCAGATTATTTCAAGGTTTATAATTTAAACCCTGGCCTTTATTTTTAGGTTAAGAAATTTAGCCATTTTTGTCTAGAAATTTAAAGGGGGCTTTTATAGAGGCTGAAGGCGGCTACATTGTTTTCTTTAGGGGCGACATTTATGCTGAATACATTTAAAGTCTAGCCTTTTTTAGGGTAAGAAATTAGCCTTTTTTTAAAAGAAACTAGCCTCTTTCATGCTTAGAAATGTAACGTCTTTGTGTGAGGCTGGAGGCAGCTATATTGAATAAGTCTCAGTTCTACAACATAATTATTACCTGAATTGATTTTTCCAATAGATGTTTCAATCTAGCCTCTTTTATGTTTTGAAAATGTCTTTATTGAGGTTAAAGGCAGCTAAGAAATTTAAAGTCTAGCTTTTTTTAGGTGAAGAAATTTAGTCTAGCCTCTTTTATCTTTAGAAACTTTTTGAGGCTGAAGGCGACTACATTGAATAGTCATCAAAGTCATGAATCAAAGTCAAGTTATATAAATCGATTTTTTCATGAATTAAAAAAAACATTGTAGTATTGTTTCCTTTAGGACGACATCGTGCCATCCTGTAGAAATTTAAAATCTAGCCTTTTCAGATTTAAGTCTAGCCTTTTTTAGGCTAGTAAATTTAGTCTAGCCTTTTTTAGGTTATTTAATGCTATTTAATAGCCTTTTAGCACTAAAAAAAAATGCTAAAATTTGAATTTTAAGGGTTTTTTCGGTAACTAGCCTTTTTTTTTATATTTTTTTAGGTTTTAAAATCTAGCCCTTTTTAGGTTAAATGAATAGCCTTTTTTGTTTAGCCCTTTTTAGGCTAAATATAGGTTAGTACGGTTAGCTTTTTTTAAAGGTCAAAATAGGTTAGTACGTTTAGCCCAGTAAATTTAGCCCTTTTACATTTTAATTCTAGCTCTTTTTAAAAGAGCTAGAATTAGGTCAGAAAGGACCTTAAAAAAGGGCTAGACTTTCAAAAAGAGCTAAAATAAATTTAAAATCTAGCCCCTTTTTTAGCCCTATTTTAGGTTAGTAAATTTAAAGTCTAGCCCTTTTTAGGTAAATTTTAGGTTAGTAAATTTAAAGTAGCCCTTTTTTGTTTAGTCTAGCCCTTTTTAGGTTAAAACTGGTTAAAAAGCACTGTCTAGCCCTTTTTGGGTTAGTAACCGTTTTTTAGGTTAGTAAATTTTTAATTTTAGCCCTTTGAAGGTAAATTGTAGCCTTTTTTTACATTAATGTTTAGTCTAGCCCGTTTGTCATGGATTTAAAGTGTAGCCCTTTTTTAGGTTTATAAAGTTAGTCCTTTTTAGGTTAGTACGCTTAGCCCTTAGCCATTTTTAGGTTAATAAACCAGATCGTTTAATTGTTATATACTTCCATTTCTTGTCATAAATAATTTTACAAAGAAGTCTTCATAAGTTTAGGTTTGGATTTCAGTTGATGGCAAATCATCTATTTTTTTAAAAAATAATTTTACAAAGAAGTCTTCATAAGTTTTGGTTTCGGTTTCAATTATAACAAGACACAAAAACGTACTAACCTAAAAAAAAAAAAGGGCCTAGACTAAATTTAACCGAAAAAAGGGCTAGACAATTTATAAAAAAACGGGTTTTAACCCGTTTTTTATAAATTATATAAGGCTTAAAAATTAAAAAAAAACTAAAAAGAGCTAAATTAACTAACAAAAAGGGCTAGATTTAAAAATACTTTAATTCACCTAAAAAGGGCTAGAATTTAAATTAAAGTCTAGCCCCCTCTTTTTTTTTAGGTTAGTACGATTTTGTTTAGCACTCTTTTAGTAAATTTAAATTCTAACCTCTTTTGGTTCATTAGATAGCCATATTTAGGTTTGTCAAACCCGTTAAAACGGGCTAGACTAACTTAAAAATGGCTATTTGTTTTTAAATTTAAAGTCTAGCCTTTTTTAGGTTAGTAAATTTTAGCCCTTTTTTGGGTTAGTAATTAGTAAGTTTTTTTAGGTTAGTAAATGTAGCCTTGGTTAAGAGTAAATTCTACCCTTTTTTAGTAAATTTAAAGTAGCCCATTTTAGGTCTATAAATTTAAAGTCTACCCCTTTTTTCATGTTTAGGATAATACATTTAAAAATTCCTTCTTTTCGTTAATTTATTCTAGCTCTTTTTAGGTAATAAATTTAAAATCTAGCCCTTTTTAGATCAGTAAATTTAAAGTCTAGCCCTTTTTTTAAAAGTCCAGCCCTTTTTTTATGTCAACAAATTTACAGTTTAGCTCGTTTTTACGTAAATAAATGTAGCCCTTTTTAGATCAGTAAATTAAAAGTCTAGCCCTTTTTAGGCTAGTAAATTGCCCTTTTTAGGTTAATGAATGGCTATTTATTATAAATTTTAAATCTAGCCCTTTTTTTAGGTTAAAAAAATTTCAAGTATCCCTTTTTACGTTAGTAAATTTTAAGCCTAGCCCTTTTTAGGTTAGGAAATTTAAATAGCCCTTTTTTTAGGTTTAAAAATAATAAGTAACCCTTTTTAGTAAATAATGTAGCCCTTTTTAGGTTAGTAAATAATAAGTCTAGCCCTTTTTAGGTAAATAAATGTAAAGTGTAGCCCCTTTTACGTTAATAAATTTAGCGCGTTTTTAATTTTATAAATTCAAAAGTTTAGCCCTTTGTTAGGTTAATAAATTTAGTCTAGCCCTTTTTTAGGTTTAATTAAAGTAGCCCTTTAAAAAAATTTAAAGTAGCCCTTTAAAAAAAATTAAAGTAGCCCTTTAAAAAAATTAAAGTAGCCCTTTAAAAAAATTAAAGTAGCCCTTTAAAAAAAATTAAAGTAGCCCTTTAAAAAAAATTAAAGTAGCCCTTTAAAAAAAATTAAAGTAGCCCTTTAAAAAAAATTAAAGTAGCCCTTTAAGAAAAAAGTAAAAATGTAGTCCTTTTTATAGGTTAGTAAGTTTAGCCCCTTTATAGTTAATAAATTTTAAGTCTAGCCCTTTTTTAGGTTAACAAATTTAAAGTAGACTATTTTTAGGTGATAAATGGGGCTACTAATTTAAAGGCTAGCCCTTTTTTAGCACGTACAGAACGTAAAAGTCGGGAAAAAGTCCAGTCCTCATCAGAAGTGATAGTTGCTATTAAGTTAGAAATGTAGGATTTTCGGGATGGGGGTTGGGATGTTCTTGGACGAGAGGGGGGGTTGTATTATATATATGTATTATTACAGTAGCTTTTTTCAGGTTAATCTAGCCTTTTTTACATTTATGATTTAAAGTCTAGCCCTTTTTTAGCTTAATAATGTAAAGTCTAGCCTTTTTTAGGTTAATTAGTCGCTTTTTTTTCTTTTTTTAAAGGGCATTTCGATAGTGTTTACAGCTAGACGGGCATTATTGATAGTGTTTACAGCTAGGGCATTATTGATAGTGTTTACAGCTAGACGAGTGTTTCGTATATAATGTATATATATATGTATTATATATCTATATATATATATATATATATATATATAATACATATATATATACTAGCAAAAGTACCCGTCGTTGACTGGGTTCAAAAACAGCCTACAGAAAATGGACTCTGATTTATGAAAGTATGATAGCTTATGAAAAGGAAGGGTTGCAAAGAGATAGCTTCGAATTCGGGGGTATCAAAACCAAAGCAAAATATGATGAAAGTAAAAATAAAATAGATAAACCCCATAATTTATTATACCATACTTGTTCACACTGAAACACTTATCACAATATTTTGTGGATCTATATTAAAAAACCTTGTTAAACTTTGTGACATATTTCCATTCTATGGAGGTCGCGTGCGAACGAACACCCCATAATTTTATTATACCATATTTTTTCAAACTGAAACATAATTATCAAAGTATACTTACACAGATAGATATGAAAAGTCTTTATTAAAGTTTGTGCCTATTTTCATTCTATGGAGGCCAGGCGCGAACGCAGACACCACAATTTTATTATACCATCCCTATTAAAGTTAAAACATACTTATCAAAGTATTATTATGTACATCTATATCAAAAACACTTGTAAACGTTTTTTTTAATTTTTAAATTTTTTATTTCCATTCTTTGTGGACCAGGCGCGAATGCAGACCTCACAATTTTAATGAACCACTGTTCTGCCAGATCAAACATACCCATTCCTGTTTCTGGATACATCTTCTATCATTATATGTAATCAGTTTTTTTTAAATAGTCAACCATATAGGAACCTATTCGTGACCAGGCACACACACACACACACACACACACACACACACGCGCACACACACACACACACACACATTCAGCTTTATATATATATATGTATATATATACATATATATAAAATAAAATGAATGCATATATATATATATGCATGCATATATATATATATATATACACATAGACATTCAGCTTTATATATATATATGTTTCAGGCCCTGTCGATGGGGCATTAGAATACGCCGACTGCCCCCCTGCAGAGGGTGAAAGTCCCTCAATGGGGGTCCTGGATATGACCTTAAACTATATCCAGTGGTGAGGTCCCAGCTTGTGGGCTTTGGGGAGTGTGGAGCCACCCTTTAATTACCATTGCTCCCAGGTCCACTCTGACCCGGAGTGGTAGTACCTGTTAGGGTTCCAACTATGGGTTAAATAGAAACCGACGTGGAAACAACAAATATATTCTATTAAAAAAATTTTTTCTTCAAAATCTTTGGATTCGGCATTAAATAACCCGAAAAGGGTTGATATGCCGTAAAACAAAAACAACCAACCAACCGACAATTTTATGCTATTCCTTCATTTTTT
This sequence comes from Euprymna scolopes, assembly GCF_053919585.1. Taxonomy (NCBI): domain Eukaryota; kingdom Metazoa; phylum Mollusca; class Cephalopoda; order Sepiida; family Sepiolidae; genus Euprymna; species Euprymna scolopes. The sequence continues at coordinate 102,210,457 of NC_136527.1, read as the reverse complement.
TTTATGTTTTTATTTGCAGTATTTATTTTTCTACATAGTCACCACCATTCTAAATGCACTTTTGCCAGGAATTCAATAATGCATTTCTGCTTCTCATGCACCTCCATGACAGTCTCACACCGTCAATATCTGCAACAGATGTAACATTCTATGGTGAGGAGGATTTTGTTTTTGTGATTAAGTTTCATTGTTATTAATATTATTATTTATGTCTCTTAAGTTTTTTTTTGTTTAATTTTCTTCCTGGGTATGAGGCAGCCAAACCAGCTGCCAACATTTCCCTGCTTTTTATTGAAACCAACCGAGAGCTCTTTTTAGTATCCTTTTTGTTCCCATAAGTGCAATCGTCTGGATTTCTTTTGCACTTGGTTCACCAGGAATATTAGTTAGGTAGGACTTCAGGTTCTTCTTCATAAGTCCTGTGGCACCTATAATAACTGGTATGATTGATATCTCCCTAAGATTCCAGTTTTTTTGTTTTTTTTACATGGGTGTCACCACTTATCAAGGCCCAGAGGCCACTCGAGGATAAGGGTTAATAGGTATACATTAGTCATTGTGATTTTAGCATAGTAAACAGTGGGAATTTTGTAACTTGGATTACTTAGGGGGACGATTCAATTAGAACTTGTTCACATTGGACATTTTCTTTTTTTTTTTTTTTTTTCATAGGTATCACCACATTATCAAGGCCAAGAGGCCACTCAAGGATAAGGGTTAAAGAGTGTACAGTAGAAATTGGACAATATAATAATCATTAGTAATGAAAATTTGTTAAATTTGATAACTTATATGGAACGGCTCATCAAGAACTTATTTACGTTAGACTTGAACACAACCATATTGTAGTCAGCCGGAAAGCAGGAAAACGGAAGACAATTCCACAGGCGTGCAGTTCTAAGAAAGAAGTTTTGTTCATGGAATCTACGTTTAGGTTTAGGCACAGATAAAGAGTGGGGGGAATTATTGATAGTGTTTACAGCTAGACGAGTGTTTCTTGTGAAAGTTTTGCGAGGGGGGACCATAGATTGAAGCTCAGTCGAACACTTTCCATGAAAATAACGATACATCAGAGACAAACTCGCAACATCTCTTCTGTGAGATAGAGGTAGTAAGGAGGAGAAAAGGACATCTCCTACGAGGCTACGAAGTCTATTTTGAACTCTATCAAGGCAGGACAAGTCCTTTCTAGCAGCTCCTGGCCAGATGTGGCAACAGTATTCCATCCTTGAACGTACCTGGCTCTTATATAGATAGAGAATTGCATCAGCAGTGAGATATCTACTGGATCGATAGAAGGATCCCACCATTTTTCCAGTGGCCCTGTGCAACAGATTTGATGTACGTGCTCCATTTAAGATCAGGAGTAAAGGTCAAGCCAAGAAGCTTGTCAAAACTTGAGGCCTCCTCAAGACGGGAGCCATTCATTTCAACTGATGCCAGATGGGGATCAGAACGTTGATGATGTAAAGAGAGAAGCTTGATTTTAGATGCATTAAAAGTAACCAGCCACTCCTTTCCCCATTGTACCATTTGCTCAAGATCAGAGGAGAGAGAATCAGAGAGTAAACTTGGTCGTTTACTGTCTTAGATGTGCTACCATAAATGGTAACGTCATCAGCATCTCTCTCTGTATTAATCTTTCTTTCCTTAATGCCCCTCTCTATATATCTCTCCGTTTCTTTTTATCTTTCTTACCCCTCCCTTCTTCACTACATAATATATCGGTTGTAAGGAAGAGAAAAGGATCATACATAAGACCTTGGTATTTGGTCTGTTTCTCCCTTTCAGCTCTGTTCAGACCGCCATCATTAGGAACACTCACTTCAATCAAGGTTGCAACTCTCTCTGACTTATTCCATATCACTATGTCAGGTTTGACAGCAGCATTTTCAAGGTAGGTTGCTTTACGTCAATTATTTAAAAAAAAAAATGGTATTTGCAAGTTTGGTTACATTAAAATTTTAATATTCATGTCAATGCTTAAATAAATTGACTTAGAAATATGAACTCTCTTTCAGCTCAGTTCAGACCTCCATCATTAGGGACACTCACTTCAACCAAGGTTGCCACTAATTCTGACAGACATGTGAGATTTATATTATAGACTAGCGGGGGGTATCCGGCGTTGCCCGAGCGTTTGGAGGTGTGTGTGTTGGGGGGGGGGACAAAATAACCTGTTAAAAAAAAAAAACGTTAGCCGGGTGTTTAGAGGTGTAAAAAAACAGTTTTAGTAGGAAGGTACGCTTGAACCCCGAAGCCTTGACGAATAGTCCTTTTTGTGTTCTTCTCGAAATTGTATATGTTGGATCCATAATCACGAGCGCTTTCGACAGAAGCACTTCTATCATCCTCAGGCATATTGTAGAAATAAATGTAGAAATTGTTTTTTTTTAAATTACGTATATATACATTTTTCCTAGTCACGTGGTAGTTTGTTACAAGTTAGGTGCGCGGATTTTTTTTTACATATATTAAATATATTTATATATATAAACACAGACATATATACATTCAAAAATTTATCCGTAACATTTCATAACATTCCGGCTGAACTCATAATTGATATTATTTGTTTGAGACTTCTTTATTTTAATGTAAACTCGCAACATCTCTTCTGTGAGATAGAGGTTGCAGGGAAGAGAAAAGGACATCTCCTACGAGGCTACGAAGTCTATTTTGAATTCTATCAAGGCAGAACAAGTCCTTTCTAGCAGCTCCTGCCCAGATGTGCATACTGAATGATGGAATATTTATATGACATAATCAATAAAACAGAGTAAGGATTAACACTGTATTATAGATTTAATCACTAAACAATAAACTCAGTCATTAAAACAAATACATTAGTGATGGAGTTTAATGTCAAGAGGTAAGACGTCATTCATATATAAAGAACGTAACATTGTCGTTAGCGTGACATCCATGCAAAGGTGGAAACAAAAGGGGGAAAAAAACGTGACACCGAACCATCTCGGCCACGAGGGGAGAGGAAGTGAAAAGTGTCTTAATTTAACGTTTATAAAGTGAAATTGACAGGTGCGAGAAAGTTAAGTCGCGTGATGTTTGACTTTCAAACATGATGTGGCTGCAATCTAGTTTTCACTTATTTATACTGAAAAGCATAACGAAAACGCGGCGATTGAAAAAAAATCTCGAAAGTAGCACGTAAAAGTCGGGCAAATTAAAAATAGATGCAACCCCCGGTCATAACTCATAGATATTATGATTTATATAAAAAGTTTTAAGAAAGAGTGAGCCGATCGAGAAGCCCGGCGAAAAAAGCCTTTGGCGGACATACACAAAAGTATACACACACACACACACACACATTTTCGCTTTTATATATATATAGATTGGATGATTCCAATATTTTCCCCGATTCTAATACAATTACCGATTTCATTCTAAATTCCTTGAATTCGATACAATTACCGCTTCCAATTACAATCTATATATAAAAGGCAAACTGTGTCTTCAAAAGGCTTCTTTCGCATGCGCTCCCGGGGTTGTTACTATCGCTTAAAACTGTGTATATAGGTCCTATATCATAATATCTAGGAATTAGAAGAGCGCATAGCGTCTAGATTTATTTACGTCGATTTTTACAAAATTATTGCTATTTTGGCTTCTCACGTGTTGATTGGGCTTTTTAGTATAAATATGTGAAACTAAACTCAAACGACGTCTTACTGGTATCGCGCCGGTACTTGGCCCTCGGGCCAAAGTGTAGTATCTGTTCTCTCAGCTACGAAACTTGATCCACCACCAGGCTTTCAGGCTAGGTTAAGGTGTTTTTTCATACTAACTTTTGTTAGCAAGGACTGACCCCCTCCTTTGAGAAGTCAGGACCTAAAGGACCGACTCCACATTTGTGGGAGCTTGGACCCAAAAACCGATCCCCTCTTTTGGGAGACTGGAATCTCGGGACCAACACCACTAGTTGGTAGTTGAGACCTGCCTTTGTTGTTTTTTGCATGTTTTTCTTCGTTCCGGTCTCTTCCCTCTAAAGACAGGGGATGGTCTAATTTCTCCACACTTAATTGCCTGAGCAGCACTCTGACCTGCCAGGCCAAAACTTTGTCTATTTTCGCTGCTCTCCCAGTGGATCGAGCAGACAGGGTTCTCTTTCTCGCTTCCGTTGGGGTAAGTTAGTGGGTAGGGTGACGTGGGGTAGGGCGGGTGCTTCGTTTTTGCTCCCCTCTGTGGGCAGAAATGGCTATCCCCTCTCTCTCTTAATTGCGATGCAGCACTCTGACCAGCTAGCATCCACTGCATCTTTCTTCTCTGCTCTCCCCCCTCGCGGGGGGATTTGAGCTGCTAACCCGACATCCCCATGAGGGGAGGTCAAAAACACTAATTTCTTCCGCTTCTCCCCCTCCATTCCCCTCGGTTTTCCTTTCTCCCTGCTACACTTTGGTCCGCGTCAGAGGCCAGTGCTACCACCATGATGCCAGGCAGGAGGGGTACGTCACCCCAAATGCACAACATCACCCCCGCAGACGACTCCCCATGTGAGGGAGCTAATGCATCTCCCGGCAAGACGGCGCCAGAAGACAAGGTAGGGCCCCAGCGCGCGGCGACCTTGAAAATAGATGAAGGGGTAGGGCCGCAGCCCACGGCGACCCCTGGAAAACCACCTGCAACTGCTGCTCCCCACAAGGGCAGCCCGTTGAAAAACGCAGCTGCCGGAAAAACTGCAGGGGAAAAAGCAACGGAAGCTGCACCTACAGCATCCCAAGTCCCCCAACAAGCGGACGGGTCTGCAAGACCATTGTCACCGGCTCCCCAAGAGGGCAACTCCCCCTCACCGTAAGAGACAGAGGAAAACAGCGCAGCGGAAAAAACAGAGGAGCTAGTCAAGGCAACTCTAAGCTGTTTGAGGAGGAAACCAAGATCCCACCCTGCAGCACTCCCCAAGAGGGCAATGACGGGAAGAGGAAAACCCAGGTGGAGGTAAACACATCGACCAGTTCCAACAAACGCAAACTGGTAGCAGCGTCCCCCCCCCACCTCTGCGACCGCAAAAGCAGCTGCTGGGAACACATCCCCAGGAGGGGAGGCACCTGCAACCCTGAAAGAGAATGCCACCCAGCAGAAGAAGAAGCAGGAGGGGAACGACCCGGAAAGCAGAGAAAGCCAGCACGCGATGGCATGTGCGGAATGGCCAACTCTGACTGGTAAAGGGAAAAACCTCTGGCACCGCGAGCCCAAGAACAGTCACTGAGCAGCCAACAGCCTCGCCTACGACTCCTGTCCCTGGACCAGCAGACACCCAACCGGAGGGAGGATCAGCATGGGGTCCTAAAGAGCAACAGAACAGGATGAAGCCAGAGGACTACAAGGAGCTCTTCGACTCCAAGTACAGACAATACACGGAGGGGAACACCATCCAACCTCTCCCAGGGCAAGTCGAAGGCTTTGAGAAGAGGGTCCTCTCCTTCATCACGTCGGACACGAAGACGAGGGGTCTGACGGGTGTCAACAAGGACACCATGCTGAAACTTCTGTTGGAGCAGAACATCCCAGTCAGTTACGTCTGCAGACGGAGCTACGCGCAATGGGATGTGCTGCTTCCCACCCCCGAAGCTACCGACAAACTGTCCAGGACCACCCACCAGAGCAGGAACATCAAGCTGCAGCCGGTGTACCTTAACAAGAGGAGAGCAATCGTCTCCACCTTGAACGTCCCCTGTTACGTGGAAGCCAACCAGCTGGGAGCCATCCTCAGCCAGTACGGGGACGTCGAGGAGGTAACACCAGTCCGCAGTCAAAGGAACATCATGACCGGGGACTACAAGATTCAGATGGTCCTGGACAAGGCCGGCTTCTATGGAATCCCGGCGACACTCAGGTTTGGGGACTGGACCCTTTCACTAATAGTGGAAGGGAGAAAACCCCACTGTTGGCAATGCCAACAACAGGGGCACATGGCCAAAGACTGCCCCAAAAAGGCCAGGAATCCACCCAAGACAACGGGCAAAGAAGCAGCACCAGTTAAAGCCTCCGCTCCCGTTCCGACCACAAGCCTCCCAGAAGCACAAACGGGTTGGGTGACGGTCACTAAAAAAGGGAAGACACCCCAACAGTCATCCTTACAGACAGTGCCAGAGACCAACCTGAACAACAAGAGGTCATGGACACACAGGCTCCCCCCTCCTCAAACAAGAGGAAATTACAAGAGTCTGAGGAGGAGGTAGTGTCTGAGGAAGAGGAGATAACGACAGTACCGGCGAAACTGAGCGCCACAGAAATCAGGAGGGCCAGAAGGAGGAAGAGCAGGAAGACATGCGCCGACCCCCCTACCCCTACTGAGAAAGACAATGCAACAGACTCACAAGTTGAGCCCCCCGTTACCCCACTACCTCAGCAGCCCGAGCAACTATCCCCCTCCCCAGATCTCGCCAAAGCCCCCAGAAACCCTTCACCACCACCATCCTGTGAAAAACCACCCCAGCAAGGAACTGTGCCAACTACTCCCACTCCACCCCCTCCCCTCTCCCCCAACCTAAAGGCCCCCCCTTCCCCAACAACGGCCGTTCGCACGGAGCGAACCAAAAAACTACCGTTCCTGCCAGGAGGTAGAATATGCGAGCTAGACCCGCACCAAACAATACCGGACCTCAAAGGACAGCAAAAGGTCCGGTGTAACAAGCTGAGGGGTCTCGCCTACGTTGATGGTGACAGCGTAGCGGACCCAACAAAATTCAAGGACGCTCCCATGTTGACCACTTTTGTTAGGGTCAACAAGGATGCTAGGACTCAAGCCCTCTGGGCGATGATCAAAGCAGCGAAAGATCCGATCCCGGGCCAGCAGCTGGTGGACAGGGACCATCCATCACTGAACAATTTTTTCTTTAAGTGTGAGGGTAGAGTCCCTATGTATATCAACCCCTCGTTCTACAGGGCACTTAAACTAACCTTCCCCCTGGACGTGGGAGGTGTGGCCAAGGACGGAGTACCCTCAGCAGATTTACTTACCCGCAGCCTCGGCCAGGCCTGCCACGTCCTCACTGCCAAGGATTTCAGACCCGTCTGTGACACTGAATAAGGTAAGTGAACTTGGCTTTGAACTTGGCTACATTGAATGTGAGGGGCATCAGGTGTCGAAGCAAGGCCTCGCGCGTTGTGAGAGACTTGGTGTCCCTCAAGGTAGATATCGCCACTATCCAGGAGACCCACTTTATTTGTGACGAGGATTGAACGATTACGATGTTTACTCAGCATATGGCAATACTTATAGTCGTGGAATCTCCTTGCTAGTGAGTCGCACCCTGTCAGCGTCGGTGAATGTTGTTCACGCAGGCGAGGACGGGCGGCTAGTTGTTGTTGATGTTGCCGTTAATAGTAGTGTTTTTTGGATTGTCGCTGTTTATGCTCCCAATTCTGCTGTAGAGAGGGCCTCCTTTTTGCGACGGTTGGAGGGCTTCTTAGTGGATCCGGAACGGTTAGTTTTAATGGGTGATTGGAATGCAATCCTTGATCCCAAAATAGATAAGGTCGGGGGGGCTAGTGGGTTGGTGCGGTGTGACAGCACTCTGTTCGACCTGATGGCCTCGTGCGATCTCGTCAACAGATTCCATCTGGATCATCCAGGGCGGGAGATGTGGACGTGGCATCCTGTAGTGCCTTCCCATCCGAGTACATACTTGGATCGGATGTTAGTTAGAAGAGGCGACGTAAACTTTTTATCGTGCCCCACGTTCCACTTGTTAGGACACTCGGACCATAAACTCGTTATGGCCCATTTGAACTTAAGTGCTAGGCCTAAACTAGCCGGATACTGGAAGTTCAACAGCACCTTGTTGGAGTTGGAGGACTACCGGTTGAAGGTTACCGAATTAATTCAGCGGGCTTTAGTGGGGGCGGTTACAGGGAGTAAGTGGTGGGTTAGTCTTAAGGCCAAAATTAGGCGCTTCTCTGTCCAATACAGCCAATGCCTCGCATTAGATAAGGCTAAGGCAAAGAAGCGCTTAGAGGATAAGCTGACCCGGGCGCCGGAGGGGGGGACCTCCTAGAGGCAGCACTAGCTAAACAAGACCTCAGCCGCTTGGCTAGCAAGCGGTATGAAGGTCAAGTAGTTAGGGCCAGATTAATGAAAGTTTCCAATGAAGCTGTGAATGTTGACGCTGTTGAGCGTAAGGCTGCTTTAAGGCGCGGTTCGGACGGGTACATTCGTAAAGTACATAACCTGGAAGGACACGCCCTAGTTTCAACTCGGGAGATCTGTGAGAGGTTTCGGGAGCATCTATCGGAGCGCTTCACCCAACTACCCGGACTCAGGGTCGAAGAGTTTGGCAGCTATTTGGCTGACTCGCCCCGCCTCATGGCGGCTCGGGCGGTTAGCTGTGATGGTCTTGTTACTGAACATGAGGTCATTACTGCGTTGAAGCAGGTTGGCTACAACAAATCCCCGGGACTTGATGGTTTACCCTACGAGTTCTACTTGAGGCTGTCGCCCATGTTGGTCCCTATTCTGAAGGATATGTTCAACCATTGGTTTGCTCAGGGTTCCATCCCTGGACAGGTGACCAAGGGAGTGATCACATTGCTGAGGAAAGGTCAACGGCATGGTGGGGTGGAAAATTTTGACGATTTTATGCCCTTGACTCTGCTAAACACAGAGTTAAAGATTTCGGCAAAGATTCTTGCGAATCATTTGCAGGTTGTCATCACTGACTTGATCGAACCAGACCAGACTTATGCTGTGAAGGGGAGATCAATTCAAGACAATTTGCACTTGATACGCTCGATCATAGAGGGGACAGAAGACGACGCCGAAGCCGCGCTGATCAGTTTGGATCAGTCCAAGGCATTCGATAGGGTCGACCATCGGTTCCTAGGATCTGTGCTAGAGGCCGCCGGATTTAATCCGGACTTCCGCAAGTGGATCTTTGTTCTGTATGATAGGCCGACGGTAGCGGTGCAGATCAACGGTAAGCTGTCGGAGTCATTCGCTGTCTCTCTCTTGAAATGAATGGCTCTCGTCTTGAGGAGGCCTCAAGTTTTGACAAGCTTCTGGGCTTTGTTGAGACACTTGTAGTCTGTCTAAACTGTACGAACGAACTGACTAAACCAAGATGGCCGACTCCTATTTATATCACCACAAGCAAGGGAGGTAACCATGTAACTGAAGCAAGGGAGGTAACCAATGTCTACATTAACATTGCTGCTGTCCTCAAGTGAATAATTTATTTCTGATTTAACAAGTCCCTTAGAAGCTCAGACGAAGCTCCTGCCTTGGTCAAACAATCAGAGACCTGATCACAACCCTTGATCCATTCTATCTGTATCTCTCCTCTACTCTTCATTTCCTTCAGCCTTGCTACATCTATTCTCAATTGTCGATCGCTTACCAGATTGTTGGAATTCAATGTCTCCACAAGTGATGCATTATCTGTCTTGCAGAGAACGTCTGGCAATTTAGATAACTGAAATACCTCTTGTATCATAACCGCAGTCAAAACACCCGCATCAGCTCCCTCATTCAGAGCAAGAGTCTCTGAGGCCAATGGGCTTTTTGTCACTCTGTCCAATTTCTTTGACGCCCAACACATGGGGGCCATTTTGTCAGTACTTCCTCCAATAAAGACAACAAAACCACCCTGTGAAGATCCATCTTCCAGGCTGGCATAAGAGGCATCAGTATAACACAAAATGTGTAAATCTGAGGGCTTTCCCAATTTTGGAAATGTTATAGAACCCTTCTTGGATTTCAATTTTGATAAGGCTTTATTCGCCTCAAATAAGGCTTTTACTTTGGGATGCTTTCCAGTGTTGCTCATTTTACACACATCAAAAGCTATATCAGGGCGTGTTTGAGTTGAAACCCACATCATCTGACCTGCAAGTCTCTTCAACTCATGCTTTTCTTCTTCATTCAGTTCATCATTTTTCCTCAGTATCCTCCCTTTGCTTATTTCTATTGGAGATATGGAAGATACATATAGATCTTGGTCTACAGTGATCCCATTTTCCTGTTGATTAACATTCAGTCCAACATATTTGAATGTTCCACTTTCATGAGATCCCACCTTAAATTTTTCTTTCAATGTTGCAATCACATCCCTTTCAAACTCTGTGTTTCCACAGAAAACAAAATCATCCACGTGCATAGCAAGAATTCCAGTCAAATTTCCTTTAATATCATGCCACAAAAACAATGCATTATCATAAGCACTTGCTACTCCTTTTAATTCAATCAAAGCCTGAGTAACTCTCTTGTACCATGCCCGTGGAGCATCATTCAATCCATAGATGCATCTTTTTAATTTCCACACTTGAGATTTAGGACAAACATCAGATGGTGGCCTCAGGTACACATCTCTCTCTAAAATACCACCTTGCAAAAAGGCTGAGGTAAAATCTATGGTCTGCAGCATCCAATTCTTTATTGATGCGGTTAGCATGACCATTCGCATAGCTTCACGGCTACATGTTGGGGAGTCCGTTTTTAGATTACTATTTTCTTCATAGCCTCGTGCTACAAGGCGAGCTTTCATTGTTTTCTGATTATCCTTGAATTTTTCAGTAATCACCCATCTTGTGGATATTGTTTTTTTGACCTGTGTATGGCACACATTCAAATACTTCATAGGTGTTCATGTTTTTTATTTCTTTATGCTTGGCATCCATTACAGCTTTCGACTGCTCTTGTTCAGCGGTGAGCAGGACTACATTTTCCTGTTCAGTATATTGGGGCACTTCTCTCCAATGATCAATATGATTCCTGTTGATACAAACTTGATCCTCGTTTTCATCCTCAGGTTCTATATTGATCCAATGACTATATTTGCCAGTTGATTTAGGCTGTACTGACATAACCTTTCCTTTCTTCCACTCCCCACTTCCATTTATTTTATAAGTTATGGTCTTATTTCGGCCAGGTTTTTCAGTCTTATCTCTTAAACTGGTAGAACTATCAACAACTTCTTCTCTGTCTATATCTTCACTTTCTACCACTTGATTCTGCAACTCCTCCTCCTCAACTGTAAGGTATTCATTCTTCCCTTCTGTAGTGTTTCCCAGCATTTCAGCTTTTTTTGTTCTTTTTTCGTTGTTTTTATTCACTTTCATCAATTGGCACGGATGCATCCTATAAAATGCTCCGCCATGTCTGATTAAGACAAACTGGCCTTCTCTGCCTAACACTTTTGCTGGACCACGCCATCCTTTAAAACCCTGCCTCCGATAATAGATTTGGTCTCCGGTAGCATAATCTTCATCAGCATAAGTTCTGACATTAGACCTGAGAGCTCTCCTAATTCTCTCACTGGACTCAGCTTCCAAAAAGTTTCTCCTTGCACTATGGAGAGCATTTAAATTTTTTCTCACCATGTCACTTGTAGTAGAGGACTCCATAGCAGGTAACTGGTCTGTCAGAATTGAGGGTGTATTTACATTGAAACCGAATACAAGTTCATTTGGACTGTGTCCAGAGTAATTGAGGAGGGCATTTTTTGCACAAATAGCCCATGCCAAGGCAATTTCAGGTTCACACTTCTCATCGTCAATTGTTTTTTTCATTGCCTCAGCAACTATCAAATTATGACGTTCTACAGTACCGTTGCTGAATGGACTTTCTGCGGCAGTAGTACAGGTCTCTATTGTTAATGTAGACATTGGTTACCTCCCTTGCTTGTGGTGATATAAATAGGAGTCGGCCATCTTGGTTTAGTCAGTTCGTTCGTACAGTTTAGACAGACTACAAGTGTCTCAACAAATGGTAGCAGAGATATCCCTCTGTGTGCGACAAAACGAAAAAAAAAAAAAAAAAAAAAAATTTTTTTTTTTTTTTTGTACAGCTTGTCTGTAGCACTAGACAGATCGGATATCGGATATGGCAACTTCGAACAAACAACCTCCATTGTTGGAGGGGGAGGATGTTTACGAGAACTGGAAACAAGACGTTGAAATGTGGTCGTTGTTCACGGATCTTTCTGAGGAAAAAAAAGGGCCAGCAGTGTTTTTGACGCTACCACCGAATATTAGAGAATGTGTTCGTGAATTGCCAACAAGTGACATCGGCGGACGAGATGGCTTGAAGATCTTAATAAAGAAACTGGATGACATATATTTAAAGGATGAACACACGCGCGCTTACATGACTTTTAAGGAATTTTACACTTATAAAAGATCATCAGGTACCAGTATAAATGACTTTCTTGTTCGTTATGAGTTTTTGTACCAAAGATTAAAAAAATTCTACATTATTCTACCGGAAGGAGTGCAAGCTTTTCTTGTTTTGAACGCGGTTAACATATCGGAAGAGAACGAAAAATTAGCGCGGACAACGTGTTCTGTTTTGACGTATCAAAACATGAAGGAATCGATAAAGAAAGTATTTGGTGACATTTATCGTGATGAAAATGTACCGGCAGTGAAATCAGAGCCCGAAATCGTCAACTATAATTATTCTAAACCGGGTAACAACAAAAGGCGTTTTCGTCGAGGACAATCTAATCCATGTGACCGAAGTGGAAACGTGTTGTTGTGTTACAAATGTCAGTCTCCGAACCATCTAATTAGAGAGTGTCCTAGAAATACGCCCAGGTTTACGAAAGCGACAGAACAAATACACTTTACGTTGTTCATTCAAGAAAATATTTATTTGAACAGTACAAATGAAAAAATCTCAAATCTTGTAAAGGAAACATTTGGAATGGCAGTCTTGGATTCTGCTTGTACTCGCACACTGGCTGGCGAAGTGTGGCTTGATGTTTATTTAGATACTTTAAATGAAAGTGACCTGCAACTAGTGAAGTATACGAACTCAGACCGGAGTTTTTGTTTTGGTGATGGAGTGGCTGTCACAGCAATTAAAGTTGCTAAATTTCCGGTTACACTCGGAGGTATAAGAGTTTATATCGAAGCAGATATTGTGAAAAACGACTTGCCTCTTCTATTAAGTCACAAATCAATGAAGACAGCAGGAATAGTGCTAGATTTCCGGAAAGATATGTGCTGGATTTTTGATAAATGTATTGAACTAAAGACCACAACTTCAGGGCACTATTGTCTCCCCTTAACAAATAAGTTGTTGGATCATAGTGGTACTAAGAACATTGTATTACATGTTCAGAATTTTGGTCAGTGTTCTTTCACAGAAAAAAAAAAAAAAGCAGAAAAACTTCATCGACAGTTTGCTCATGCCTCGAAGGAAAAACTTGTTTCCTTGGTTAAAAAAAGTGGCAAATTCAATGACAAGGAATTTATAAAGGCGATTGAGGAGGTTTGTGAAAACTGTCAAATTTGCCTTAGATTTAAAAAAGCTCCACTGCGACCGGTTGTGGGATTGCCTCTTGGCAATAGATTTAATCACACAGTTTGCATGGATTTGAAAGAGTTCATCCACAATGAGGTGTGGATACTACATCTCATTGATGCCGCTACCAGGTATTCAGCGGCAACATTGATCAAAACAAAGAAGAAGGAGGAGATCATCAAAAACATCTTTATGATGTGGATTACCTATTTCGGATCTCCTGTTCGTTTTCTGAGTGATAATGGGGGTGAATTCAACAACGAACACTATAGACAGATGAATGAAAAACTCAACATAGATGTTGAGACACTTGTAGTCTGTCTAAACTGTACGAACGAACTGACTAAACCAAGATGGCCGACTCCTATTTATATCACCACAAGCAAGGGAGGTAACCAATGTCTACATTAACATTGCTGCTGTCCTCAAGTGAATAATTTAAACAGAATCCTGAACAGAAGCATGTGCTCCATCCCAACTCTCATAAATGGACCTGAGGTAATCTCGTCAGCATCAGACAAAGCCAAACTCTTTGCCAAGAACTTTGCAACCCAAGCCCGCCAACCCCTAATATTTCCTCCTGTATCAGTAAACATGCTATGTGATATACCAATATCTATACGTGATGTTGCCAAGTTAATCAAAATCTTGATTCCAGTAAAGCAACCGGCCCTGACGATGTTCCAATTATAGTACTCAAAAGACTTCAACCAGAACTAGCGCCCATACTTACAAAACTGTTTAAAAGTTGTCTTAAGGAAAATTGCTTCCCATCACCCGGGAAAATCTCATCAGTATTTAAGAATTCAGGTGATCGCTTATTCCCCTTCTCAGTACAGGCCACTAAGTCTCCTGTGCATCATGAGTAAGTTGCTGGAATCTGTGTTAAATAGAGAAGCAATCAACCATCTCAGAAAAAAGTAACCTTCTTAGTGACATGCAATATGGTTTCCATTCTGCTAGATCTACAGCAGATGTTCTTACAGTTATATCTCATAGGATTAGCGAATCTCTCGATCGAGGCTACCTTTCTAGGACAATTGCTCTTGACATATCTAAGGCCTTTAATAGAGTATGGCATAAAGGTTTATTTAACAAGATCTCCAGCTACGATATAGCTGGAAATGTCTTCTCAATTATTAAATCATTTCTCTCTGACAGGTTCATAAGAGTAGTGGTTGATGGGCAGAAATCAGAAGCTCAACTGTCTTCCGTTTTCCTGCTTTCCAGCTGACTACAATATGGTTGCCTTCAAGTCTAATGTAAACAAGTTCTTGATGAGCCGTTCCATATAAGTTAACAAATTTACCGAATTTCCATTTACTAACGATTACTATATTGTCCAATTTCTATTGTACACTCTTTAACCCTTATCCTTGAGTGGCCTCTGGGCCTTGATAAGTAGTGATGCCTATATATATATATATATATATATATATATATATATATATATATATATACATACATATTAGTGTTGATGTTGTTGAAGATTCGATTGTTTAATACAGAGTGAACCTTGGTCGACGCAAACAAAAAAATAAATAAAAAACCCTAGGTTTTCCTGGTGAAGAATTTGTTATAATTTGTTATAATTTGTTATAATTCAAAATATTGAATTTGGCCGCTTTTACACTAGTGGGACAAAATTTCAGAAATCGTAAAACAGAATTTCACATGAAAACAATGGTATCTACATATTCCTCATATTTTTAAAATAATTATATCCAAAAATTACGAAAATCGATATGGTAGAAAATTATTTATTAAAGAAAATAAAAAAATAGAATTTGATAAAAAAAAAAAAACTACCGCAAGACACAAGAGAATTAAGAAGGGAGGTAATTTTCCGTTTCGATTTAAACAACATGGCGGAAAATTTTCACCTGCTAACACGTTTAAATTTGTTTTGTTTAATAATTTAGTAAGTTTTTTTTTTAATAATTCAGTAAGTTTTTTTTTAATAATTCAGTAAGTTTTTTTGTTAATAATACAGTAAGTTTTTTTTAATAATTCAGTAAGTTTTTTTTAATAATTCAGTAAGTACATTCATATCTGATTTAACTCTGCACTCCATGTTTAAAAAGGAAGTGTCCTCTATAGCATCAGATCTGACCGAATGTTTAATTGTAGGCATAGACCAATTCATGCCATCTAAAAAATTCCAACAAAAACCTAACAGCCAGCCATGGTTCTCCCCAGAATGTGCTGCTGCTATCGCGCACAGAAATCACTTTTTCGATAACTAACAACGTAATAGATGCACTGAGACCAAAGCTGCTTTCAGGACTGCCAGCAACCACTGTAAAAGACTAATAAAAAATGCAAGAGAGCTATATGCCCAGTCTGTTAAATCCAAGGTAGCTGATCAGCGGCTTGGTTCCCACCAGTTTTGGCAAATAACAAATAGGATCCTGAACAGAAGTGTGCGTTCTATCCCAACCATTATCAATGGACCAGAGGTCATCTCGTCAGCGTCAGACAAGGCCAAACTATTTGCAAAGAACTTTGCAGCTAATTCTACCCGATGCGACGAAGGCCATCAACTCCCCATATTTCCTCCTATAACACAGAACAAGCTAGGTAACATACAAATATCCGTGCATGAGGTCGCCAAGCTAATCAAGAACCTTGATTCCAGTAAAGCAACTGGCCCTGATGGCATCCCAATTATAGTGTTAAAAAAGCTTCAACCAGAACTCGCTCCCATACTTACGAAACTATTTAAGCACTGCCTTAAGGAGAAGTGCTTTCCGACTCCCTGGAAGACCTCATCAGTTTGCCCTGTATTTAAGAACTCAGGTGATAAGTCATCTCCCTCTCAGTACAGACCAATAAGTCTCCTGTGTGTTATGAGTAAGTTGCTGGAATCCATATTAAATAGAGAAATAGTCAACCACTTCAGCAGAAACAACCTTCTTAGTGACACACAATATGGTTTCCGCTCTGCAAGATCTACCACAGATGTGCTGACGGTTATATCTCACAGGATTAGTGAATCTCTTGACAAAGGCTTCCTTTCTCGGGCAATTGCTCTTGACATATCAAAGGCCTTCGACAAGGTATGGCATAAGGGTCTACTTCACAAGATTTCCAGCTACGGTATAACTGGAAATGTTTTCTCAATCATTAAATCATTTCTCTCTGATAGGCTCATAAGAGTAGTGGTAGATGGACAAAAATCGGAAGCCTGCAATATAGATGCTGGAGTCCCTCAGAGGTCAATCCTGGGCCCAACTCTCTTCCTGATCTACATCAATGACCTCCTTAAACACATACTTAAATCATTCGTTGACATCTATGCTGATGACACGACCATCTACGGCAACATATCAAAAGCTGTAAATGACAAAGTTCTCTTTGATTCTCTCTCCTCTGATCTCGAGCGCGTGGTTCAGTGGGGGAAGACGTGGCTGGTTACCTTTAATGCATCCAAAACCAAACTCCTATCCTTACATCATCAACGCTCTGATCCCCATCTGGCATCAATTGTGATGGATGGCACTCGTCTGGGTGAGGCCCCGTGTTGTGACAAGCTTCTAGGTTTGACCTTTACTCCTGATCTGAAATGGAACACGTACATCAAGTCTGTTGCCAAGGTCGCTGAAAAGATGGTGGGATCCTTCTACCGCTCCAGAAGATATCTCACTACTGATGCAATTCTCTATCTATATAAAAGCCAAGTACATCCAAGGATGGAATACTGTTGCCATATCTGGGCAGGAGCTGCTAAAAACAGCCTATCCTGCCTTGACAGAGTACAAAATAGACTTCGTGGCTTAGTGGGGATGCCCTTTTCTCTACCCTGCAACCTCTCTTCCACAGAAGAGACGTTGCGAGCCTATCCTTGTTTTATCGTTATTTCCATGGCAGGTGCTCGTCTGAACTCCAATCTCTGGTCACCCCTCGCCAATCTTTCATGAAAAACACTCGTCTAGCTGAATCCACTGTGAAAAATTTCCCCCACTCTATATCTGTGCCTAAATCAAAACGTGGATTCCATGAACAAAGCTTCTTTCTTAGAACTGCACGCCTGTGGAACTCTGTGCCATCTGCCTGCTTCCCACCGGACTACAACTTGGATGTCTTCAAGTCCAATGTTAACATATTCCTAATGAACCGCCCCCTTAAGTAAACACTTCATCAAATCTCCACCCTAACGTAATGTACTTGCAATAACCCTTATCCCTGAGTGGCTTCCGGGCCTTGATAAGTGGTGATCACTGTGTAAAAAAAAAATTAAAAAAGTAAGTTTTTTTAATACTTCAGTAAGTTTTTTTCAATACTTCAGTAAGTTTTTTAAATAATTCAGTAAGTTGTTTTTTAATAATTCAGTAAGTTTTTTTTTTTAAATAATTCAGTAAGTTTTTTAAATAATTCAGTAAGTTGTTTTTTAATAATTCAGTAAGTTTTTTTTAAATAATTCAGTAAGTTTTTTTTAATAATTCAGTAAGTTTTTTTAAATAATTCAGTAAGTTGTTTTTTAATAATTCAGTAAGTTGTTTTTTAATAATTCAGTAAGTTTTTTTAAATAATTCAGTAAGTTTTTTTAAATAATTCAGTAAGTTTTTTTTAATAATTCAGTAAGTTTTTTTTAATAATTCAGTAAGTTTTTTTTTAATAATTCAGTAAGTTGTTTTTTAATAATTCAGTAAGTTTTTTTAAATAATTCAGTAAGTTTTTTTAATAATTCAGTAAGTTGTTTTTTAATAATTCAGTAAGTTTTTTTAAATAATTCAGTAAGTTTTTTTTAATAATTCAGTAAGTTTTTTTTAAATAATTCAGTAAATTTTTTTTTAATAATTCAGTAAGTTGTTTTTTAATAATTCAGTAAGTTGTTTTTAAATAATTCAGTAAGTTTTTTTTAAATAATACAGTGAGTTGTTTTTTAATAATTCAGTAAGTTTTTTTAAATAATTCAGTAAGTTGTTTTTTAATAATTCAGTAAGTTTTTTTAAATAATTCAGTAAGTTTTTTTAATAATTCAGTAAGTTTTTTTAAATAATTCAGTAAGTTGTTTTTTAATAATTCAGTAAGTTGTTTTTTAATAATTCAGTAAGTTGTTTTTTAATAATTCAGTAAGTTTTTTTCAATACTTCAGTAAGTTGTTTTTTAATAATTCAGTATGTTTTTTTTAATAATTCAGTAAGTTTTTTTAAATAATTCAGTAAGTTGTTTTTTAATGATTCAGTAAGTTTTTTAAATAATTCAGTGAGTTGTTTTTTAATAATTCAGTAAGTTTTCTTAATAATTCAGTAAGTTTTTTTAATAATTCAGTAAGTTTTTTTTAATAATTCAGTAAGTTTTTTAAAATAATTCAGTAAGTTCTTTTAAATAATTCAGTAAGTTTTTTTAAATAATTCAGTAAGTTTTATTTTAATAATTCAGTAAGTTGTTTTTTAATAATTCAGTAAGTTTTTTTAAATAATTCAGTAAGTTTTTTTTTAATAATTCAGTAAGTTTTTTTATAATTCAGTGAGTTTTTTTATAATTCAGTAAGTTTTTTTAAATAATTCAGTAAGTTTTTTTAATAATTCAGTAAGTTTTTTTAAATAATTCAGTAAGTTTTTTTTAAATAATTCAGTAAGTTTTTTAAAATAATTCAGTAAGTTTTATTTTAATAATTCAGTAAGTTTTTTTTTAATAATTCAGTAAGTTTTTTTAAATAATTCAGTAAGTTTTTTTAAATAATTCAGTAAGTTTTTTTAAATAATTCAGTAAGTTTTATTTTAATAATTCAGTAAGTTGTTTTTTAATAATTCAGTAAGTTTTTTTAAATAATTCAGTAAGTTTTTTTAAATAATTCAGTAAGTTTTTTTTATAATTCAGTGAGTTTTTTTATAATTCAGTAAGTTTTTTTTAAATAATTCAGTAAGTTTTTTAAATAATTCAGTAAGTTTTTTTTTTAATAATTCAGTAAGTTTTTTTATAATTCAGTGAGTTGCTTTGTTTAATTCAGTAAGTTTTTTTTTATAAATCATTAATATTCAGGTAATTCCGACTGCACAATTTGGAAGCTACCATTGTAACTTATTAGAATTGACAAAGAATCCGTTGAAACCATTGTTTTTTATCTGAAAACTCCATTTATCAACTACAAGATTTCGTGCCAGTTCTGTAGAAGTGCCTGAATTTGTTTTAATAAATAAATATATTTATTTAAAAAAAGATGTCTGCATTAGTTTTCTTTTTAAATTTGGTATTGCATATATAAAATATATAAAATATATAAACTATTTGTGAATTATTCCATGGATTTCGACCTTTTGGATTATTTTGGACCATCTTCCAATTATGCATTTCTTAAGTAAGACAGATGTATCTTTTATTCGTCTGCCTTGAAAACTCGTAAGTATTATTGTCAATCCATTCATTGGGATGTTGTTGAACGTAGTCTGTGAATGGTTGAAATGGTGATATATATATATATAGACAGATATACAGACCCCACAATTTTATTATACCATCCCTATTTAAGTTAAAACATACTTATCAAAGTATTATTATGTACATCTATATCAAAAACACTTGTACACGTTTTCTTTTTATTTTTCAATTTTTTATTTCCAACCAGGCGCGAACGCAGACCCCACAATTTTAATGAACCACCGTTCTGCCAGATCAAACATACCCATTTCTGTGTCTCGATACATCTTCTATCATTATATGTAATCAGTTTTTTAAAATAGTCAACCATATAGGAGCCTATTTTTGACCAGAATCACACACACACACACACACACACACACACACACACACACACACACACAGCTTTATATTATAGATATATATACGTACGTATATTCATATATACACATACACATAGATATATACACACACGAATATATATACATGCACACACACATGTATATACATATATATACAGACACATACATATA
>NC_136527.1:102155297-102185297 GCF_053919585.1 Euprymna scolopes | reverse complement strand
TGATCAAGATCAGAGGAGAGAGAATCGGAGAGAACTTGGTCGTTTACTGTCTTAGATGTGCTTCCATAGATGGTAGTGTCGTCAGCATAAATGTCTACGAATGATGTAAGGATGTGATTTGGAAGATCATTAATGTAGATCAGGAAAAGAGTTGGGCCCAGGATGGACCCCTGAGGGACTCCAGCATTAATACTGTGAGCTTCTGACTGGACTCAAATCAATTTAAGTTAGATCCATGCCCAAGGAACCTATATCTAAAATTTCAAGTGTTCAGCCACAAAATTTTCGGAGGAGTTTGGTAGAGTTCTCAAAGGTCAAATCGTTGAACTTTGACCCCTTAACAGCCAGATTTCTGGCCGAAAAACCGATTACGAAGATTGACCAAATCCCAGTACCCTGTATATCAAATTTTGAGTCAGTAGACTTAAAATTGACAGAGTTATTGTGTAGGGAAATGTGCACAGACACACACACATACAACGACACATACACAGACACACAGACACGTTAACTTTTATATATAGATATGCTCTGTAATTTGTTATTATTATTATTATTATTATTATTATTATTGTTATTATTATTATTATTGTTATTATTATTATTGTTGTTATTATTATTATTATTATTATTATTATTATCATTATTGTTATTATTATTATTGTTGTTATTATTATTGTTATTATTATTATTATTATTATTGTTATTATTATTGTTATTATTATTATTGTTATTATTATTGTTATTATTATTGTTATGATTATTATTATTATTGTTATTATTATCATTATTATTATTGTTATTGTTATTATTATTATTATTGTTATTATTATTATTATTGTTGTTATTATTATTATTATTGTTATTATTATTATTGTTATTATTATTATGATTGTTATTATTATTATTGTTGTTATTATTATTATTATTATTGTTATTATTATTGTTATTATTATTATTGTTGTTGTTATTATTATTGTTATTATTATTGTTATCATTATTATTATTATTGTTATTAATATTATTATTGTTATTATTATTGTTATTATTATTGTTATTATTATTGTCATTATTATTATTGTTATCATTATTATTGTTATTATTATTATTATCATTATTATTGTTGTTATTATTATTATTATTATTATTGTTAAATGTTATTATTATTGTTATTGTTATTATTGTTTTTATTATTATTGTTATTATTATTATTATTAATATTGTTAATATTATTATTATTGGTATTATTATTATTATTATTGTTATTATTATTATTATTATTGTTATTATTATTGTTATTATTATTATTATTATTATTATTATTATTATTATTATTATTATTATCATTATTGTTGTTGTTATTATTATTGGCTCACGTTGAGCTTTCACACATGTCAATAAACGATCTGAAACCTGTGGTGTTCTCTGGAAGCTGAGTGACAACAAGTCTCCCCAGACGTCCAGACCTCTCTGCCTCCTTCGATAGCATTTGCAAATGAATTTGCATCAGAGTAACAGCCGCTTACCATTGGTTTATCGCTGGTAGTGGCCATTGGTTTATGCTGGAATTTGAGTGGCACTCAGCCTCCCCAAGGTCTCAGTTCTCTTTGCGCTTGTCCAGCCGAGGTCTGGTTGGCGCTCGCTCCTCAGTCTTTCAGTCCTTATTGACCATTCTCGGCCCTTTGGTATCATTTTTTTTTTTGGGGGGGGGGGGATCGGTGATGAAACAATGGGGGGAGCGCATGATGG
The DNA here is from genome assembly GCF_053919585.1 of Euprymna scolopes. Lineage (NCBI taxonomy): Eukaryota > Metazoa > Mollusca > Cephalopoda > Sepiida > Sepiolidae > Euprymna > Euprymna scolopes. The sequence continues at coordinate 102,183,548 of NC_136527.1, read as the reverse complement.
GTGGGGGGTGTAGAACATGTATATATGCAGTTTCGGTGTTCTTCATTCCCTTTAACGCTTATTCGTTATATTGTCTTGTATTATTCTCCGCATTCAAGGGTTTTCCTTAATATTTCAGTCGTTTTCATTATTGTTAGTCATTGTACTTTTGCAGTTATTCCTTTGATTCCAATTTCTGACATTCTTTTGTTGAAATTTTTCGGAATTGTTCCTAGTGCTCCTACTATTATCGGTACTATTTGGACTTTCCTCATCATCCAGATCCCTTTTAACTCTCTGGCTAGCTCTGTGTATTTGCTTCGTTTCTCCTTTTCTTTCATACTCACCTTGTGATCAGCTGGGACTGCAAAGTCTACGATTTGACAGGATTTTTCTTTCTTGGTAATTATTACGACATCTGGTCTTCTTGCTTGGATAGGTTTGTCCGTCTGTATGTCTATGTCCCATAGGATTTTGTGGTTCTCGTTTTCGAGTGCTGTTGCAGGTTTATGCTTGTACCATTTTTCTGTACGCTCAAAATGCAGTCGTTTACACAATTCCCAGTGTACCACCCTCCCCACTTGGTCATGCCTGTTTTTGTATTCCTTTTGGGCAAGTTTGCTGCATTCACTTATTATATGGTTTATCGTTTCGTCTCTTTGTCCACAGAGTCTGCATTTGCTGTTTTCTTGTGTTTTATCGATCCTTGCTTTGATATGGTTGGTTCTTATCGAGTTATCTTATGCTGCAGTTATTAGAGATTCAGTTTCTTGGTTTATATGTTCTTTTCGCATCCATGTCCAGGTGTTTTCATTATTCTCATCTTTTATCATTCTTATGAATCTTCCGTGGAGTTGTTTCTCTTCCCACTTCTCTTTTCTCATTTTGTCGTTTGTCTCTCTGTTTTCTGTTTTGTTTTTTTCAGTGTCTCTCGCTGTCATAGTTATTCTTTCAGTGTTTTGCATTATGTATTTTTCTAGTTCTTTTGTCGTGTCCTTCATACAGTCTTCTATAGAGATCAGTCCCCTCCCACCGTCTTTCCTTTTCACGTAGAGTCTGTCAATATCGTCCTTTGGGTGTAGTGCATTATGCATGGTCATGAGTTTCCTGGTTTTCTGGTCGAGTAGTCTCAGTTCTTCTTTTGTCCACCGTATAAACGGTCCAGAGTATCTCACTAGTGACACTGCCCATGTATTAATACCTTTTATTAGGTTTCTACTATATAATTTATTTTCCAGGAGTTTCTTGTTCTCCTGGGGTATTCCTTTCCAACTTTCTCTTTCATTCCTATTGCTCTGATGGTGCCCGCTTCCAGAATTCCCAAGTATTTATAGTCGTCTTGTTCTCCTAGTGCCCTCATTTCTGTTTGCTTAGGTAGTTCCATGCCTTCTGTCGTTTCCAGTTTTCCCTTTTTTATAACTAGTTGTGCGTACTTTTCCATTCAAAATTCCATTTGGATATCTTGGCTGAAGATTCTGGTAGTGTTAATTAGTGTCTCTAGCTCCTTTTCGATCCTTGCAAAAAGTTTCAGATCGTCCATGTACATCACAGGTGGTTCATTTTTTCCTCTGTATTGGAGAACTTGTATCCGGCTTGGCACTTTCTCAGAATACTGTTCAAGGGCATCATGGTTATGATGAACAGTAGTGGTGATAGTGAGTCTCCTTGGAAGATGCCTCTTTGTATGTTAATTTCTGTTATGTGTCGTCCATCAGTTGTCAATTCCAATCTCCATGTTTTCATTGCATTTTCTATTACATTGGTGATCCTGCTTGGTATTTTATACATTTTTAGGCATTCTATTATCCATGCCTGGGGGATCCTGTCGTACGCTTTTTTGTAGTCGATCCATGCCATGGCTACAGTCTTTCTCCTCCTTTTTACCTCCTTTAGAATCTTTTGATCTATATATAACAGGTCATGTGTTCCTCTTTTTCCTTTTTGGCATCCTTTCTGCTACTCGGGGATGAGTCCACGGTTATTCAGGGAGTGGTAGATTTGTTCCCTCAGTTGTGCTGTCAGTATCTTCCACACAGTTGATAAGCACGTGATTGGCCTATAGTTGCTAGGGACGGTTCCTTTCTCCATGTCCTGTAGCAGTGTGGTTTTAACTTTTGTCATCCAGTCTGGTACGCTTGCTTTCTGTATACATCTTCTCAGGTTTTGGGCTAGCCTTTCGTGTAAGGTTGTGAATTTTTTGAACCAGTATGTATGTATCCCGTCGTGCCCTGGTGCTCTCCAGTTTGCCATTTTTCCTATGGGTTTCTTTAGGGTTTCCTTGCTGATTTCATTCACTGTTCCTTCTTCTATTTGTTGTAACTCTTCTTTCATGTTTTTCAGCCACTCGGCATTTTTACTATGATCTCGTCGCTCTTCCCATATTTTACTCCAGTAGAGTTTTGTGTCCGTCGGATTTGGTTGTTCTGTTTTTGTTTTTCTTCCGTTCACATTTTGGTAGAATTGGCTTTCATTAGTTTCAAATGTTCTGTTTTGTTTGCATTGTTCAGATTTATTGTCTCAATCTCGCTTCTTTTGCTTTTATTTTTTGGTTCAGTTCTTCATGTTTCTTGTTTAGCCTCTCCCTGTTAGTTACATTTCTAATATTCCGTTTTCTCCACATTGCTTTCTTCCTGTTCATCACTTTGGTTTCTTTTTTATGTTTGTGTATTTGAGTTTCTAGTCTTATTTCCCATCCAGGTTTTGTCGGTCCGCTTGTCCCTGTTTGTTTTTTATATAAGTTTCATACTTACCATTTTGGCGCCTGCGTAAATCAGGTTGTTTAAGTCTGTGATTGTGTTTGTGGGGATATGTGGGAGGAGTTTGTTAACATTCTCTGTTTCAGTTTTTAATTTCTTCTGCTCTTGGTTCCTTAACGATGGGAGCTTTGTTTTTTCTTCGTTCATCAGCTGTATTATTTTGTTTATTTATTGTTATTATTATTGTTGTTGTTATTGTTATTATTATTGTTATTATTATTATTGTTATTATTATTATTGTTGTTATTATTATTGTTATTATTATTGTTATTATTATTGTTGTTGTTATTATTGTTATTATTATTGTTGTTGTTATTATTATTATTTATTGTTATTATTATTATTATTATTATTATTATTGTTTTTATTATTATTGGCTCACGTGGAGCTTTCTCACATGTCAACAAACGATCTGAAACCTGTGGTGTTCTCTGGAAGCTGAGTGACAACAAGTCTCCCCAGACGTCTAGCTCTCTCCACCTCCTTCGATAGCAGTTGCAAATGAATTTGCATCATCGCAACAGCCGCTTGACATTGATTTCTCGCTGGTAGTGGCCATTGGTTTATACTGGAATTTGAGTGGCAATCAGCCTCTCCAAGATCCCAGTTCTCTTTGAGCTTGTCCAGCCGAGGTCTGGTTGGCGCTCGCTCCTCGGTCTTTCAGTCCTTATTGACCCTTCTCGGCCCTTTGGTATCACTTTTTATTGGGGGAAACAGTGATGAAACAATGGGGGGGATGCATTTATACAATCAATGGATATGAAAAGATGGTATAATGTATGGAGTTTTATCTAAAGTTCAATATAGGCACCTTCATTTGCCACCAGCTTTTTAAGTCGATCAGGAATCACATCAACTGATTTCATAAGAAACTCTTGCGGAGTGGTAGTCATAACTTTACGCTTTTGCCGTTCAAGTTTTTCTAAATTTCTTGGTTTGGTTGAGTAGACTTGTTCTTTCAGCCAACTGCAGAGAAAAAAGTTGCAGGGTGTTAAGGCAGGATTTCTGGCCGGCCGTTTGTGTGAACTGTGACAACCCATCCATCTTCCAAGGAATTGCGTATTCAGCCATTCACAAACAACAACAGCAAAGTGTGGAATAGCTCCATCTATTATATAAATCTCAACCGTTTGTTTAAATGTATGTATGTATGTATGTATGTATGTATGTATGTATGTCTGCCTAAACCTTTTGACAGAAGCAACGGATTTTCACGAGATCGGTATCATTTTGAAACTCGACTATTCAGGTGACAAATATAAAAAAATTGGCTAAAAACATTAATTCCTTCACCCTTAAGTGGGCACTTTTCTACAGGAGGGATCGCTTTTGTCGCCGATGTTTTCGAAAGTCATCCCTTTTTTTCGATTGTCTAGCTTTAATTTAAACCTACGTCACTTTCTTTTTCACGTTCTTTTCCTCCTTCGTAGTACGGGGTCAAGCCTGCCTGCCTACCTACTACCACTTTTTTATCTTTTTTTTTTGCTCACAACACACCTCCATACACCCAGGCTAGTCTTGCATAAAAATCAAATCTTCAATAGTAATAATTACACTAATAATTGGCCAAATTTTATAGTGAGGTAATAGGTGCTGAATCTAAAGAACCCATAGTAATATCATAATTATTCTCTCTACTTTTCGTAATTAATAGCTTTTTGTTTTTACTTGGGAGTCACCACTTATCAAGGCCCGAAGGCCACTCGAGGATAAGGGTTAATGAATGTAAGGCGATAGTGTTGTAACCGTTAATGGTGTAAATTGGGTAGAATTTGGATTATTTATGGGAATGGCTCAGCAAGAACTTGTTTACATTGGACTTGAAGGCTAACATGTTGTATTCAACCAGGAAGTAGGATAGATATATTGTGCAGGTTTGTGTAAAAAAAAAAGATACATTAACCAAAAAGGTTACAAGGATAGGATAAAGGGTAAGCGGAGCTTATTATCCGGTGCTGTCTAATATGAGTTGTCGTATGTGTTGCACATTACTTGTACTCCTGCTGATTCTTTTTTTTTTTTTTACATGGAAGTCACCACTTATCAAGGCCCAGAAGCCACTCGGGGATAAGGGGTATTGCATGTACAGTAATCAATGGGATAGTATCGTAGTAATTGTTAGTATTAGAGATTTGATAAAGTGTCTTACTTAAGGGGGCGGTTCATCAGGGATTTGTTTATGCTGGACTTGAAGACATCCAGGTTGTAGTCAGGTGGGAAACAGACAAACGGAACAGAGTTCCACGGTCGTGCACTTCTAAGAAAGAAGCTTTGTTCATGGAATCTACGTTTTGGTTTTGGCACAGATAAAGAGTGGGGGAAATTTTTTTACAGTGGTTTCAGCTAGACAGGTGTTTATCGTGAAAGATTGGCGAGGGGGTACCAGAGATTGGAGCTCTGATGAGCATTTGCCATGAAAGTAACAATAAAACAAAGACAGGCTCACAACGTCTCTTCTGTGGGAGAGAGGTTGCAAGGAAGAGAAAAGGGGATCCCCATTAAGCCACAAAGTCTATTTTGTACTCTGTCAAGGCAGGATAGGCTGTTTTTAGCAACTCTTGCCCAGATGTGGCAGCAGTATTCCATCCTTGGACATACTTGGCTTTTATATAGATAGAGAATTGCATCAGTAGTGAGATATCTTCTGGAGCGGTAGAAGGATCCCACCATCTTTCCAGCGATCTTGGCAACAGACTTGATGTATGTGTTCCATTTCAGATCAGGAGTAAAGGTCAAACCCAGAAGCTTGTCAAAACACGGGGCCTCACCCAGACGAGAGCCATCCATCACAATTGATGCCAGATGGGGATCAGAGCGTTGATGATGCCTAAATCAAAACACGGATTCCATGAACAAAGTGAGATATCTTCTGGAGCGGTAGAAGAATCCTATCATTTTTCCAGCGACTGTGGCGACAGACTTGATGTACGTGTTTCATTTCAGGTCAGGAGTAAAGGTACAGCCCAGAAGTTTATCAAAACATGGAGCCTCCCGTAGACGAGATGGGGAATGGTATTATGATACTGTTCTCCACCGTAAGAGTTCATGATGCAGGTAAGTTTGATCTCACAACATAAATAAAATAAGTGAAGATATTTATGTGTAATAAAAAATTTACATTCAATTTTGACAATAGATATTATTCATCTATTAATCATATTAAAATATTCCCTTTGGAGTATTTTACATGGGTTTAAGCGGCCATGGCCACAGACTGAACTTATTTGAAAATAAAAATATTTCAGATTTACATTAAATTTGATATTCATACACATTAAATATCAATTCTGCAAAATTCCCTGAATTTCTTAAGACTTCATAAACTTAAGTTTTAAATTTAAGATTTTTCTAGAATCCAAATTATGTAATGGATTTCGAGCAAAATCAGAGTAAGGAATCTAGGTATAAGGTTTAGTAGTTTAATAGTGGTTTATATTTTGTTTTTGGGAGAACATAAAAGTGGTGCAAATTGGTTTGTTTGGGAATTTTTTATGCCTGTCTTGTTTTGTAAAACAATTGTTATGTTGTGTACATAGCTGTTTAATTATCTATAATATAAATCTCACCTGTCTGTTTAAATGTATGTATGTATGTATGTATGTATGTTTTATGTCTTGTAGCAGTCTTGCGTTGCCATATCTAACCTGTGTCAACCCATCAAGAATGTGCTGCTAGTGGCGCACATGTCTGCACAATGTGTGCCAAAGAATGCCAGAGTTTGGCAGGGCTTAAACGCCACCTTTGTGCGACCCATCACTGATTTGTTTTTGTGTTTCTGTATATATATATTTTTTTGTGCTATATCAAGTAATAGCAATGTTCGAAAACGAATTTACTGCCATCATTATGTTGTATGTATGCATGCATGTATGTTGTATGTATGTATGTATGTATGTATGTATGTATGTATGTATGTCTGCCTAAACCTTTTGACAGAGGCGACGGATTTCCATGAGATCGGTATCATTTTGAAGCTCGACCTTTCGGATGACAAATATCGAAAAATTGGCTAAAAACATTAATTCCTTCACCCTCAACTCGGCACTTTTTGACAGGAAGGGTTGATTTTTTTGCTTACATTTTTTTGCAAGTCATTCAACCCTTGCATTCACAACGTCGCTTAAAAGGTATTATTTCGGCTGTTCGTGACGTCACAACCACGGTAGGCATATTGGTAAGACAGTTTGTTTTTTCACCTCCTTTTCCTCTGGCGTGTTACGGGTTCCAGCCTGCTTACGACTCCTGGTTATTTTTTTTTTGCTCAACCAACAACCTTACACACACCTCCACTTTCTTTTCTGCCTTCGCGTCATGGGTCCGAGCGTGCCTGCCTACTACAACTTTTTCCCCTTTTTGCTCAACACGCCTCCAAGCACCCGGGAAACGCCAGGCACCTAGCAGGCTAGTATTGTATAAAACATAAATATTATATTTTGTATGTTTCTTTTTTTTTTGTAAACTCACACAATGAACATCCTTTTTCATGCTTTAACTGATATAGAAGATTACTACAATGGAGACATATTTCAACGATGACCAAACTTCTTACATTAATAAACAAGTGAAGCATGCATGGTCCCCGTGAGCGCTACTTCAACATTAATTAAGAAAAGAATATCAAACCACATTTCTTCTTTTAACAACCATAATTCTAATAATAACCAAGGAAATTCTCTAACCATTTTAATTAAAAAACTTTATTCTAACAATACCCCCTTCTCAATCAAATGGACTATCATGAAAAAGTTAAGTCTTATACTCCAGGCTCTAAGTCATGTTGTCTCTGCACAACCAAAGCTATAACTATAATTACTTCCCTTCAAAGTAACAATATAATAAATTCTAAAAACGAACTGATCTCTTTCTGTAAACATAAGTCCAAATTTAATTATGGTAATTTTGGAAATTACATAGTTATTACCTTAACTTTTCAGATAGATATATAATTTTTCTTCAACATTATCGTTTTTTTTCTACATAATACTTTATAATTTAATAATTCTTTATTTTAATTCTTTATTTTTTCTTTGCTTGGCCGGTTTTTTATCTGCAATTTCCAATCAATCCACCCACACATTCATATCCTTTATTTACTTATATTTTAAACTATGCATTTACTTACATACTCACTTGCTTTAACCGGAATTTGCAGATACCGGCAATCCTCTCCCCTTAAAATTTTATTTATTTTTTTAATTTATATTTTATTTTTTATTTATTATTTATTTTTTATTAATTAATTAATTTTTTTTTTTTTTTTTTCATTTAGTGTCTTTTAACAACTCTTGCTGACATTTTCAGTTGATCTCTTTTTGCCCTATATTATTCGCGCCTTTTAACGTTATTTTGTCCGGGCCATTTTGACATTTGCTTTTCTATTTAATATTTAATTCTATCACAATTTAATTTTTTTTTCCTTCACTGATTTTTTTCTTCTTCTTCACTGATTTTTTTCTCTTCACTAATTTCAATGTCAAACGCATATCTTATTTTTCTTTTATTAATATTGTTGGAATTTTTTCCCATTTTCCTTGTACATATTTGTGAATTATTCCATGGATTTCAGCCTTTTGGATTATTTTGGACCATCTTCCAATTACGTGATTTCATTGGATTTTACTTGTGCGAATGGAGATTCAATTAACTTTCTTGGATTTATATTTTTGGATTTTACCGTCATTGGATAATTTACCTTTCGCCAGACTATCCATTCACGTGAAATCACTTTTTTCTTCACTATATTCCCTCTGCTTCACTTTTTGTTATCAAGTAAGATCTTTGACTTACTTGTAGTTTCATCAAATACTTTTGCATGCAAAATCCGATCTCGCATTTTGCTAATTCCTACCTTCTGATGAGAAGGAAAGTATTTCTTCGAAAATCCGTGGATTAAGGACTATCCACCTATTAAGTGTTCCTTTTTCAGATTAAATATGTTTTTAACTTTTTTCAAAGTGTTTTTAACATGTTTTATTAACTATTTGCTCTTATATATATATATATACATACATATATATATATATATATATATATAGCCGCACTGATGAGCTGTGAAACAGCGAAACAGTACTGTATGTGGATGACTATATATATATATATATATATATATATATATATATATATATATATATATATATATATATATAGTAATTTATGAAATATATATGGCGATTAAGCTACACTGAATATTCGGCGTTTCATCCACTATAGGATTCGGCCTATAGTGGATTAAACGCCGAATATTCAGTGTAGCTTAATCGCCATATATATTTTATAAATTACTAACTAGCTCTACCTACGTATTGAGCACTTTTGAAGTAAATACTTAAAGTTTACGCATAAATCTATACTTTCGTATATTAATTTTATGTGAGTAAATGAAGTAGTTATATATATATATATATATATATATATATATATATATATATATATATATATATATAATTATTTTTTTGCTATAATAGTTAAATACCTACAGACACTAGTGTTTCATCCTTTCGGGATTCTTCAGTGCAGGGTGTCACAATTACTACCAGTCGAACGATTCGAACCCCGCGACACGAGACATCTCTGGCTCGATTAGCGGAGGCCGTATCCATTCGGCTACCATTAATCGTGTGAAATAGCGTTGAATTTTAAACATTTTAATTTAAAAATGTAAATGTTGGTTCGTTCGGAATTAATTGTCTAAAAACCACTGGACGGATGGCTTCCACGTTTTGGTATAATATGTTTACTATATCCATGTGTGTTTTTATATATTTCTTTTTAATTATAACATTATACTTAATTTTTTTATGATAAATAGGTCGATTTCTTTGTACCGAGAGGAAATTTTTTTTTATTTAGGGACAATTATTTATTACCGCTTCCTGTCACGTGACCAGTGTTACAATTTAGCGGTTTTCCTGCTATATCTGGAGATTTCGTTTACAATCTAGCGGGAAATTCTAGAAAATCTGGAGGTATTTGGCACCCAAACACCTGCATTAGATTATTAAAAAATAAAGAAAAGCGCTTGAAAATATTCAATGTAAGTAAAAAAAAAAGTAGCGTTTATTGCCTTTGGTAACAATTATTTATTGATTATTTGTTTTGTTTTTCACCTTTTTTTCGACTAACCATTCTTAAATCTCACTATAAAATCGATTTTTCCAAGTACATTTTAGGTGAGAGGGGGATTCCAACCTCCGAAGTTTGGGTTTGTATTACTGTACACATAGATTCGAAAAAGTTGTCAAAAAACAAATATATAACAAATAAATGTTATCAAAGGCAAGATAAGTTACTTTTCTATCAAACTGGATATATTTTCGTGTTTTTATTCAATGTAACATATTTATTCAGCTCGAAAAACATACAGTGTTTACCGATGTATTCGAAAATTCAAGATGGCGTCTCACACCCTCTTTAACACCGTAGGTTTGGAAAAAGGTGTTATAAATAAAAAAAACTATACAAAATACTATTAAAAACCCGCCGAATATATGTCAACCCATGTCACAGTAACATGTATTGAGCGAATTTCTAACAGTATTTTATCCGGTTTGTTATTTATAACATCTTTTCCCAAACTTACCGTGTTAAAGAGAGAATCAGACTCCATCTTGAATGTTCCGGTAAACACTGTATGTTTTTCGAGCTGAATAAACATGTTACATTGAATAAAAACACGAAAAATATATCCAGTTAGGTAGAAAAGTAACTTATCTTGCCTTTGATAACATTTATTTGTTATATATTTGTTTTTTGACAACTTTTTCGAATCTATGTGTACAGTAAAAGTGATTTTCTAGACATTTCTTTCTCCTGATCTCGCGGGTTTTTTTAAAAATCTCCGTTGACAACATTGCATCACTAAAAAAACACCACAGGCTTAAATGTAAACAGAATGTGTTTACAATATCGGTAAATTTTCAATTGATAATGTAACCATGTGATTGAACTTTAATTTAAATTAACCACACGTGGTCGCAAAATGAATGCCGACGCTCAAAGTGTATACACATTTTGACTCCTCCCTTTACTTAAAAATTCACCAAAAATCAAGAAATTAACGAATTTTAATGAAAATTGCAGTATTTTTCAAATAATGATCGCAGAATATAATGAACTAATTATTTTTTACTTAACTCTTAGTGAAAATGTTTTATTTTGTTTAAACAAAAAATACCTTTAGTAAAGTTATGGTTTTCAGTAGTAAATAAAAAACGCAAGAATTTATTTTTGCTTTTTTTAAAGCGTCGTAATTTGTAACAATAAAAAATAATTTTTACAGTAACATTACGAAAAAAGCCCCTAAAGTCCGTATTAATGTATTCGATATAACTCGAAGAAAAATGAATTATCGGATACTATTCAGGAAATTAAAGATTCAATTAGATTCCTATTTCAGTCACCTAAATCATTTAGGGTGAAATGAGTTTAGGAATTTATAGCCAAACCTAAATATTTTTTTTTGGTAAATATCCAGATACGCTACTACAGAACACCGACCACTCTAATGTGTTGGGGGGGGGATGTGATGTTGGGGCGCGCGCCCCAACATCACATCCCCCCCGCTCGCGCCCCCAATGTACAAAGTAAAATCTTCGGAAAATGTTAAATGGTGTTCTAATTGGTAAATGTCGGTGCGTTACTTACGGAAAATTTGAAAATTCGATGTTCCAGGTAAAAAAAAGATAAATTACCCCCCCTACTCCAACTTGGTGTGCTTTCCTTTTCTTATTTTATTTCTTTTTCAGCTAATTTTAAATTTTCCACCCAAAAAGCGCTATAATGTATTTTTGAAAATTAGAAAATTCTATGTCCTGGAAAAAAAAATCCCCCTCCCCCAACGTAGTTTGCTTGGTGAAGCCGTCGTTTATGCTACAGCGTGCATGCACGTAGCATAAACGGAAGCTGCAAAATGGTGGAAGGAAGTTTGTGGGTTCAGGGGTAAATACCATGCAAACGGTAAATTTGCCCCAAGTTTGACTATCAGATTCGTTGCCAGCGACCTCAATTACCTATACAAAAACAAATTAGAGTGGTCGGTGTTCTGTAGTAGCGTATCTGGATATTTACCTTTTTTTTCTTGCTTAAAAAAATAGCATTAATACAGTAAGTTTGGTAAACTGACTTTTTCGTTTAAAAATGGAATTATTTCCCTTTCGTTATTAACTTTTTAAAAAAAAATTTTTTTTTTAATAAATATTTTGTGTTTTATATACATAAAGTACAATTGTTGAATGTTACTGTTTTGATTATATTCGTTTGGGGGGCACAATTAAAAAATTAAGAAAGATTAAAATGAAGCGAAATTTAAGTTTCCGTTCCATTTTTACAACAACCGTAAAACAGTGCATACTCAGCAAGTTTTATCGTAATTTATAAGCATATTGAAACACTAAATCAACATTTTATTTATTTTTTTGCATAATTAATGATGGAAGTATTTTTCCGTTTATTTTCTGAACATCTGTTAAAAAAATAAATAATTTGTACATTCTCTTGAAAAAAAAAGAATCAAACTTTTCTCTACTTTCACATGTGTTCCATTTTAACAAACTGAGCCACAGCAACGCGTGGCCGGGTACAGCTAGTATATATATATATATATATATATATATATATATATATATATATATATATATATATATATATATATATATATATATATATATGTAATTCTTGGTTCGTTCTAAATCGATAAAACCATATTTCTACATTACTAATTTAATTTAAATTGTCAGAAAATCTATCTATAAAGTCAAAGAATGTTTGCATGTCATTAAAATAATTTAACATTGCGAATTATAAAAATATTGCTCGTAAGTCATTTCTGTGAGACTGCCCGGTTTTATTTCCCGTAACTTCCGTTTCAACTACTCTCGAATTACAAGATAAGTAAAAAAAAAAGGTACCCATGCAGAGAGTGGTCCATGCTGAATAATAACGTTATTATTTAAAAAGCCATTCTTAACATGGGGAGGGGAGGGTGTTTTGTATCTATTCTGTACTTTAACCTTTAAATTGAATAAAAAAAACATATCATAAAACTTTAATTAAACGTGGAAATACGATTACAAAAATAGCGCGGATCACTCTGTGGATTAGCATAAAAAACCCCTATTTTTTAAATTTAAATACATCTCTTTGTTTATCTTAAGGCTTTTCACTCATCAAACATTACGTTTTAATTGTTTAGTTTGTTTCACGGCATTGTTTACGTAAAAAAGTTTGTTTTAACTTTTTCTAAACTGTTTCATTTTTATGATATGCCTCGGCGTATTAAAAACACCCTAATCTCCCCATGTTAAAAACGGCTTTCAAAGTAAACACGCCCTTCCACAAACCTCGAAAGCCATTTTAACATGTGGAGGTTAGGGTGTTTATAATATGCTGGGGAAAGTCGTAAAATTAACGAAGTTGCTATTTATTATTTACTAGCAAGGGGTACCCGGAATTGTCCGGGTGTTTTTCGGTGTGTGTGGTCGACAGTGGTTGGGGGTGTTAATGAAAACCTAAGAATAAGCGAAGTAAAAAAAAAAACCAGAAAAATGAGCGTAAAAAACCCTGCTTAGCGGGGGGGGAGTGCCCGGCGTTGCCCGAGTGTTTGTAGGTGTGTGTGGTTGTTAGCGAAAAGCTAAGAATAAGCGAAGTAAAAAAAGAAAACATAAAAACGAAGCGGGCGGGGGTACCCGGGGGTGGGGTAATCAAAACATCAAAAAAAAAAAAAAGCTAACGTAAGGCAAACGAACGATGTTAAATGTAAAAATCGAAAAAACAAAAAAGAAAACAGAAAAACGAACGTTAAAATTAAAAACGTGAAAAATGGCTTAAATAAGCCTGTTTCGATGTTGAAATTTAAAAAATCGGTGGGTACCCGGCTGTTTTAGGGTGTGTGGTCAGAGGTGGGGGTGTTAATGAAAACCTAAGAATAAGCGAAGTAAAAAAAAAAAAAAACAGAAAAACGAACGTTACGTGAAAATGGCTTAAATAACACTGGTTCAATATTTAAATTTAAAAAAATCGAAAAAAAAGAAGTCATCTCACACCACGATTCGAACCCAAATCGTTTAGATAATGAACCAACGCCCTAACCAACTGAGATAACACGACGTACATGAAATTTAGTCAGTTCTTAAACTGTTTAAACTAAATCAGGTCATGACGTCATCTGACCCATGCGTAGAACCGGTCGTCGTCATGAGAGGACGGTTTTTGTTGACCCTCCCCCTGTAGAAAATTGTCGATTTCAGGGTGAAAAAATGAACGTTTTTGGCCAAATTTTCGATATTTTTCGTGCAAAGGATGGAACTTGAATATGATACCAGGTTTGTGAATTTTTTTTCTGTCTGTTGAAAGTTTTTAGCGGACACACAAACACACATACATACATACAAACATACATACAAACATTTTCGCTTTTATATAACTATAGACTAGCGTGGGTAACCGGCGTTGTCGAGGTGTTTCGAGATGTGTGTGCTCTTAAATAAAAAAGAAACCGGGAGGGGGGTGTAAAAAGTTTTGGTAAGTTGGTAGGATCGAACCCGAAGCCCTGAGGCGAAGTTTGAAAATAAAATGTGAAAAACATGAACCGTTCGGCCAGCCAGAATGAGTTACAGAAAGATGTTTGAATTTATTTAAGTAAGAACAAAATTGACAGGTGCCCGCACGGAAGTCGTAGAGTTAAAATTCTGTGCGAGCATTACGACGACGATGACGTAAGCAATAGCTATTCAGCAGTTGTTTTAATGAGTTCAATGACCAGGTTTGTTTGTTATAAGCGAAGTAAAAAAAGAAAACATAAAAACGAACGTTAAAACTTAAGCGGGGGGGGGGGTAATCAAAACATCGAAAACATAACGCAAAAAAAAATAACGTAAGGCAAACGAACGATGTTAAATGTAAAAATCTGAAAAGCAAAAACAAAAAAGAAAACAAAAACGAACGTTAAAAAAACACGTGAAAAATGGCTTAAATAAGCCTATTTCGATATTAAAATTTAAAAAATCAATGGGTACCTGGCTGTTTTGGGGTGTGTGGTCGGGGGTGGATAAGCGAAGTAAAAAACCCCAGAAAAACGAACGTTACGTGAAAAATGGCTTAAATAATATTGGTTCAATATTTAAATTTAAAAAAATCGAAAAAAAAAGACATCTCACACCACGATTCGAACCCAAAACGTGTAGATAATGAACCAACGTGCTAACCAACTGAGCTAACACAATGTACATGAAATTTAGTCAGTGCTTCAACTATTTAAAGTAAATCAGGTCATGACGTCATCTGACGCATGCGTAGAACCGGTCGTCGTCACGAGGGGGCCGTTTTTGTTGACCCCCATGTAGAAAATTGTCAATTTCAAGGTGAAAAAAAAAATGAACGTTTTTGGACAATTTTTCGATATTTTTCGTGCGAAGGATGGAGCTTCAATATGATACCGAGTTTGTGAATTTCGTCGTGTTAGTCGAAAGTTTTTAGCGGACACACAAACACACATACATACATACATACATACATACATACATACATACATTTTCACTTTTATATATATAGATTGCAAAAATCGCTTGAAATTTATTTATTTGACAAAAAAAATCTTGACAATTCAAAAGAATGTTTAAAATTACTTATTTGTTCGAAAAAACAAAACAAAAAAACAACCAAAAACTATTATATAAAAGTCCAATGTTGGTTTCATTTCAAAATTGTTTTCTTAAAATTATATTTTTTATGCAATTACACTTATATTTCGATTCTCAGAAAAAAAACTAAAAAAAACAATCCACTTCTCCGTTAAAAAAAAACAAAAACAATCATTTAAATTAATTTGTTGTTGGCCTTTTAAGGTTGCTTTAATTAAAAAAAATGTATAAAATTATTTATTTGTTCGAAAACACACACACACACACACACACACACACACACACACACACACACACACACACACACACACACACACACACACACAAACGAAAAAATAAACAAAAAAACAAAAACTAATAAATGTTTTGGTTTTCAAATGACGCTCGCTCAGGTTAAACTATTATGAATATGTCATTTCAATTTTCTATTTTTAATAAAAAAAAAATGTTCCATGAAAAACTTTCCCATTCTCATTAATTAAATCGAAACATTTCCAATTAAACAATTATGGATATATGTTCTTTTTTCACTTTCTTTATTTACTTTTTTTCATAGTTCTTTTCGGATTTTTTTTTTTCGAACAAACAAATAATTTTAAACATTCTTTTGAATTGTCAAGATTCATTTTCTTCAGTAATATCGGTTTACCAAGTTTCTGGAAGTAATAAACGATAATTTTAGTTTAATTTAACGTTTCCGGAAGTAATAAATGTTAATTTTGGTAAATTTATTCTTTCCCTTTCCGGAAGCAATCGTTCGGCCATATAATGATGTCTCCCCTAGATTTGGATAGCAAGTGCGTGAAAAAGAAATCGCGTCTCCAATTTCTGCAATAAAAGGTAGAAGCGCCATTTTATTCATTGCTGATTTATTCAAATAGTCCTTTGGAAAATAAATATTTAAAATAAAGTGGGGTATTCCTTGGGCGTTGAGTTCCATGGCGACCAGCAGAATTATTTAATGGTCGCTCCCTTAGCCCCCCCCCCTTCGTCAAGGCTAACGCATGCGCACATAATATTTATCACTTATTTACTTACGTTGCCTTTTGCACTTTTACAAACATTATTTATTTACGTTGGCTTAACTCTTTTCATGAATAAAAAAAGTAACTAAACCTGAATTTTTCACTTTTACAAACATTTATTTATTTACGTTGGCTTAACTCTTTTCATGAATATTGGAAAAAAAGTTTTACTCTTTATGAATATTAAAAGAAAAAAGTTACTAAACATTTATCAATAATTTCTCACTTTTACAAACATTTGTAATTCATGTATTTACTTACGTTGGCTTAACTCTTTTCATGAATATTAAAAAAAATAACTAAATCATGTATTGATAATTTTTACAGACATTTTTAATTTAAATGAGTGGATACTTTTTTGGGTAGATATTTACATTTATGTCCACCTCCACAATTTTCTTTTTTAAATAACGACTCTTCTTCTTCTTCTTCTTCTTCTTCTTCTTCTTCTTCTTCTTCTTCTTCTTCTTCTTCTCCTCCTCTTTCTTCTTCTCCTCCTTCTTCTTCTTCTTCTTCTTCTTCTTCTTCTTCTTCTTCTTCTTCTTCTTCTTCTTCTTATCCTTTAAAATTGGAAGTTATCTTCGTCACTAATGTCCGGAAGTTCTCTGAAGATAGGCACTGGAGTTTCATCACGATGATTGATAGATTGATAGGACGACTTGCTGATTGAAGATCAGGATACTTGAGGCTGCCCCTGCTTTTTCTGTTGATCCCAGTCAAATCAACAGCGCAGAAGCAGCAGTCAGTGACATTGTTTGTCGGCTCTCTCCAAACCATTGGAATTCCAAAGTTCAGACTCCTCTTGCCATTGGTCCACCCACGCAGAGTCTCGGTGTATGCCTTGCACACCATGTGTGGCGCCCAAACTTTATCCTGATCATCAAGTTTAATACCAAAATAAGCATGGTAAGCTTATGAAACTTGTAACTGGTTTCCTATTAGGAGCAACGGTGTAGTTTCCACATATATAGCAGAACATGTTGGCCTTATTTCTACACGATCTTATGAACGAAACCATCTCATTCACCTGCAAAACAAGAATACACAGAAGATAAGAATACACACAAAAACAAAAGCATTAATGGACACGCTGTCATGTGTAGCGGTCTAGGGTATAGATGGAAGGTGTTCATCTCGCGTTCGGGTGTCGCCAATTTGTGGTGGACTGATGTAGGGTATAGAAAGAAAAGGAAATACTTTGAGGAAGGAACGAACAACGCGTTTACTTGAATTAAACGAACTAGGATCCATTTCGTGAAGAAACAAGTGAAAGAAAAGGGTACTACACGTGTTTAGTTTGGCGTGCGTCTCTCGTTGTTAGCTGGTGAGAAGGAAAGTCTATTGTCGTTGAGAGAAAAAGAGAGAATGTCAATCCAGTTTGGTGTGCGTCTCTCGCTGTTTACTGGTGAGGAGGAAAGTCTATTGTCGTAGAGAGAGAAAGAAAGAAAGTCAATCCAGTTTGGTGTGCGTCTCTCGCTGTTAGCTGGTGAGGAGGAAAGTCTATTGTAGTATAGAGAGAGAATGAGAAAAAGTCAATCCAGGCCATGGAGATAGAAAACGTATAAAGTGTACATACAGTCTGTTAGCTCGTGCCCCATACATAGTAGCATTAAGTTTCTACTAATTAATGATGGCCAATATATCAGTGCTAAATTTATGTTAACTTTATCAAGAGAGTGATCGCCATTCTTAAATCTAAAATATTGGATAAAATATAAAAACCAAACACAATCCTATAGCAAGATAATAGATAAGTGTAGACAGAAAAAGGGTTTTTTCTTAATGTTTAAGTATCGATAAAGCAGTTTTTGTGTCAAGTAGTCTTACAATTCAACCAAATTCGAAATAAATTATTATTTTTGGTAAACATTATTAATTTCTCAGGAATTTCTCTATCTATATAAAAGACAAGTACGTCCAAGGATGGAATACTGTTGCCATATCTGGACAGGAGCTGCTAAAAACAGCCTATCCTGCCTTGACAGAGTACAAAATAGACTTCGTGGCTTAGTGAGGGATGCCCGTTTCTCTACCCTGCAACCTCTCTCCCACAGAAGAGACGTTGCGAGCCTATCCTTGTTTTATCGTTATTTCCATGGCAGGTGCTCCTCTGAACTCCAATCTCTGGTCCCCCTTCGCCAATCTTTCACGAAAAACACCCGTCTAGCTGAATCCACTGTGAAAAATTTCCCCCACTCTATATCTGTGCATAAATCAAAACGCGGATTCCATTAACAAAGCTTCTTTCTTAGAACTGCACGCCTGTGGAACTCTGTTCCGTCTGCCTGCTTCCCACCTGACTACAACTTGGATGTCTTCAAGTCCAATGTTAACAAATTCCTAATGAACCGCCCCCTTAAGTAAACACTTCATCAAATCTCCACACTAACGTAATGTACTTGCAATACCCCTTATCCCTGAGTGGCTTCCGGGCCTTGATAAGTGGTGATCACTGTGTAAAAAAAAAAAAAAAATTGATTTTTGACAAAAATCAAATTTCGAATTTAATATTAAGGGAGGCGGCTGGTTTGCCGAACCTCTCAGCTCGAGAGCTGGTTCGAAAAGAAAGATGCTGCTGCTTATTGCTCTTGTTTTTATAATTGTTTCCTTTGCACATGTGTGGGTTTCCTTTGAAGGGGGAAGTGACCTTGCCCTTGTGTGCGTTCGTGTGCGCGTATGTGAGTACATGTGTGTACGTTAGCGTGTGTGTGTGTGTGTGTGTGTGTGTATACACGTGAATGTGAGTGTATGTACACGAACGTGAATATATGTACGTGTGTGGGCGTGCGCACGTATGTTTGTGTGCGCGTATGTATATGACAAGTAATATAGCTTGCGATGTGAACGCGTGTTTTTGTGTGAGACCAGGAAAGGCTCGCACACATGATAATAAACAAACAGGATTGACAGATTTCACACACAACAAATTAAAAAAATAAAAAAATTAAAGGATTGAAGGTCAAACACTTTTAAAAGTTAACCCAGTCCATAACTAAAAAAAAAAAACCAAACATATTCCACACGGTATTTAACCCCCTCCCACCACCACCAATTCTTTTAAAATGCTCCACACATGCGTGTATGTAAAAAAAAAAAAAAAAAAAAAAAAGCGTAAAAAGCGACATGTGGCCATATCTCAAAAACTTGACCTGACTGAGCAAAAACCAATGTGATTTCTGGACTCAGCACATCAGATTCACCCTAAATCAGCTGAAAAAAAAACAAAAAAACGCAGACAACAAACTTGTTGATTAGTGTTGTCATTATTATCGGCTCGCAAGGAGCTTTCACACAGGTCTTCACAGATCTTTCCCGGAAAACAGCCTGCGGCGTTCCCTGGGAGATGAGTGACAACAAGTCCCTCCAGGTTTCCAGTACTCTCCACCTCTTTCGATAACATTTGCAAATAAATTTGCATTATCGCAACAGCCGCTTGCCATTGATTTCTCATTAGCAGCAGCTATTGGTCTTTACTGGGATTTGATTGGCAATTAGCCTCCCCAAGCTCCAAGTTATCTTTGCACTTATTCAGCTGAAGTCTGGTCAGTTCATCAGTCTTTCCTTCCTCCTTGACTCTACTTGGTTATTTGGTCTCGCTCTTATGTTCCTCCCAGGCGTTACTACATTAATTATGCAAACCTCATACCCATGAATATCATGCAGTATGGAATGTATCATTCTCTGAAATGTTGCTGGTGCATGTTTCTTTCCGAATGGCGTAATTTATATATATATATATATCTGAGAGTACGTCTCTCAAGCTCCTTGGCCTAACGTTCACAGGAAACATGAGCTGGAACAATTACATTGAAAACATTGCCAGGACCGCTGCGAGGAAGGTGGGCTCTCTCTACCGTGCTAGAAAACTTCTAACACCCGAAAGTATCCTGTACCTCTATAAGGCCACTATTCGCCCATGTATGGAGTATTGCTGTCATATTTGGGCTGGTGCATCGGCTACTAGTCTCTCGCTCCTTGACAGGGTTCAAAAGAGAGTCGCAAATCTGATAGGCCCTGAACTGGCATCTAAGCTTCAGCCTCTGTCCCATCGTCGAAACGTTGCATCCCTCTGCCTGTTCTACAAGTATTATAATGGTGAATGCTCTGAAGAACTGCAAGCACTTGTGCCCCCACGACGTGAACACCCTCAACAGACCCGACAAGCTGCAAAATCCCACCCCCACACTGTAGAGATCCCTAGATGTAAAAGATCTTTCTACTCCAGTAGTTTCTTCCCCAGAACTGCTAGACTTTGGAATTCCATTCCAGGTCACTGCTTCCCCAACTGTACTGACATGCATAAGTTCAAGTGCAACGTGAACCAACATCTCGCTGCCCTAATCCCTACATAGTACCCCAGTAGATGTTTCCCCTGATAGTAGCCCCCTACACCAAAGTGGCAATGTGCCTTGTTTGGGGTGAAAATGTAATAAAAAAAAAAAAATATATATATATATATATATATATATATATATATATACTAGCATTTCAGTCCGGCGTTGCCCGGGTGTTCGGATGTGTATGGTGAGCAAAAAAAAAAAGTGGTAGTAGGAAGACAAGCTCGAACCCATACCGCAAAGGAGGAAAAGAACGGGGTAAAACCTAACGTTAACAACCACCGCCAAACCGGAAGCGACATTTTTAAAAAATTAAAGCTAGACAATCTAAAGGAGAGGATAACTTTCAAAAATATCGGCGAAAAAAGTGACCCCCCTGTAGAAAAGTGTCTAGTTGAAGGGGAAGATATTAATGTTTTTAGCCAATTTTTCGATATTTGTCGTATGAAAGGTCGAACTTTAAAACGATACTGATCTTGGTAAAATCCGTTGCCTCTATTGAAAGTTTAAGGCAGACATGCAAAATACATACATACTTACATACATACATACATACATACATTTATATATTGGTAACTAAAAATTTTCGAACAAAACTGATGAAAAAGCTTGCCTTATCTCTGAATACCCTTTATGTAAAATTTCAAATGTTTAGACCAGAAATTGTCTGAGTAATTTGGTATAGACCGCAGACGTCAATTATTTTAAAAATTTGACCCCTATTATGACCCCTTAAAATTTATAGTTTCGGGCTCAAATCACTTTATTAAGTTAGATCCAGGTTCAAGGAACCTATATCTAAAATTTCAAGTGTCTAGACCCAAAATTGTCGGAGGAGTTTGGTAGAGTTCTTAAAGGTCAAATAGTTGAAATTTGACCCCTTAACAGCCAAATTTCTGGCTGACACCCGTCACATCGATTTTCCCAAATCTCAGTATCCGGTATTTCAAATTTCGAGTCTATAGACTAAAAATTGACAGTTATTGCGTAGGGAAATGTACACAGACAGACACACAGACACACACAGACAGACAGACAGACACGTTCACTTTTATATATATATATATATATATATATATATATATATATATATATATACCATCTGGAGTGACAAATGCTGAGATTTCTGTCTCCTCGTTGGTGCCAGTAACCTTTCATCAGGTCAAATTTGCTGACATATTTGTCTTGCCAATATTGTCAATGCAGTCATCAATTCTAGGAATTGGAAAAGGTAATTTCTTCATATTTTAGCAGGAACACTGTCCTTCCGTGACAAACGTATGGCATAAAGGTCTACGCCACAAAATCTCCAGCTACAGTATAGCCGGAAATGTTCTCTTAATTATTAAATCATTTCTCTCTAATAGATTTATAAGAATAGTGTTTGATAGGGAGAAATCAGAAACTCACAGTATTAATACTGGAGTCCCCCAGGAGTCCATCCTGGGTCCAACTCTCTTCCTGATCTATGTCAATGATCTCCCAAATCATACGCTAGGATCATTCGTAAACATTTATGCTGACGACACTAGCAGTGATGGAAAAACTTCAAAGAGCATAAATGACCAAGTTCTCTCTGATTCTCTCTCCTCTGATCTTGAACACATGGTGGAATGGGGAAAGAGGTGGCTGGTTAATTTTCATGCATGTCTGGCATCAACTTGGGGAAGTTCCATGTTTTGCCAAACTTCTGGGTCTGACCTTTACTCTTAATCTAAAATGGAACACGTACATCAAATCTGTTGCCGAGGTTGCTGGAAAAATGGTGGGATCCTTCTACCGCTCCAGTAAATATCTCATTGCTGATGCAATTCTCTATCTATATAAGAGCCAGGTACGTCCAAGGATGGAGTACTGTTGCCATATTCTGAGTAGGAAGTAAAAACGATATAGGGTTTGAATTTGTCCGAATAGTATTGAAATAAGTGTAACTAACGATGAAATACACTATTTGTTGCTATCAATTCATTCCTTGATGCCATGATTTTGTTTAAACAATATATGAATGCTCATTTATGAAATATGATAATTTTGTAGCTTACAGTTTAAGTCATCTCATTTTGACTTAAGAATTATTGGTATATGAACGATTACTGAATTTTCAATTATATAAACCCAGTAAAATTCGGAATACTATTAATAAGACTATATATATATATATATATATATATATATATATATATATATATATATATATAGTAATTTATAAAATATATATGGCGATTAAGCTACACTGAATATTCTGCGTTTCATCCACTATAGGATTCGTCAGGCTTATGCGCATAAGCCTGACGAATCCTATAGTGGATGAAACGCAGAATATTCAGTGTAGCTTAATCGCCATATATATTTTATAAATTACTTACTAGCTCTACCTACATATTGAGCACTTTTGAAGTAAATACTTAAAGTTTACGCATAAATCTATACTTTCGTATATTAAATTTATGTGAGTAAATGAAGTAGTTATATATATATATATATATATATATATATATATATATATATATATATATATATATATCACTACTGATGCAATTCTCTATCTCTATAAAAGCCAAGTACGTCCAAAGATGGAGTACTGCTGCCACATCTGGGCTGGCGCTTCAAAAAACAGCCTATCCTGCCTTGACAAAGTACAAAATAAACTTCGTGGCTTAGTGGGGATGCTCTCTTCTCTTCCCTGCAACCTCTCTCTCACAGAAGAGACGTTGCGAGCCTGTCTTTTTTTTATCGTTATTTCCATGGCAAGTGCTCGTCCGAGCTCCAATCTCTGGTCCCCCCTCGCCAATCCTTCATGAGAAACACCCGTCTAGCTAAAACCACTGTCAGTAATTTCCCCCACTCTTTATCTGTGCCTAAATCAAAACGTAGATTCCATGAACATAGCTTTTTTTCTGAGAAGTGCACGCCTGTGGAATTCTCTTCCATTTGCCTGTTTCCCACCTGACTACAACTTGGACGTCTTCAAGTCCAACATAAACAAATTCCTGATTAATCGCCCCCTTAAGTGAGACGCTTTATCAAATCTCCAATACCAACTATTACTACGATATTATCCCATCGATTATTGTACACAAATAACCGTTATCCCCGAGTGGCTTACAGGCCTTGATAAGTGGTGACCTCCATGTAAAAAAAAAGGAGCTGCTGGAAATGTTACAAGAAAGGTCTCCCTTTTCTTGTAAGTAAGAAAAACATTAGATACGTGAAAATGAGATTAGATAGACCGAGATTCGAACCTGGTAAGCAAGGTTTGGAAATAGATTCAGGAAGGAATTCGTATTGTTCAATTTAATATAAAATAGTAGATATGTTTGAGCAAAAGGAATTTTGATTGTCAATTCTTTCTTATGAAAACTGAATTAAAATAAGGTCAGTTAGAAGAATGAACAATAGCAAATTTAAATATGTTGAAAAATAAGTTAGGTCAAAAAATAGGTTAGTAAGAATTCATTTTCTGCAAAAGCGGTTTGAAAACGTGCCAAACAATGCATGTTTATGCCACGTGGAACGATCACGCAGCCAGACACACGTATGACGTTATGGAGAAATGAATTCTCAATATAGTTGGCTAGTTTTAGACAGAGCCAAGAGTTAGAGAGAGAGAGATGATATCGTCAGAGAAGGCAGTTCCTTTGGAAGTGAGGGAGAAAGTTTTAATTGTAGTCGACTTTGAATTCCTGAACCGGTTCTCTCTGTTGATCCCAGTCAAATCAACAGTGCAGAAGTAGCAGTCAGTGACATGGTTTGTAGGTTCCCTCCAAACCATGGGAATTCCAAAGTTCAGACTCCTCTTGCCATTGGTCCACCCACACAGTCTCGATGAATACTGTGCACACCATGTGTGGTGCCTAAACTTTATCCTGGTCATCGAGTTTAATACCAAAATAAGCATGGTAAACACGCTTTATGAAACTTGTAACTAGTTTCCTATTAGAAGCAATTGTGTAGTTTCCATATATGTAACAGAACACGTCGACCTTATTTCTGCACGATCTTCTGAACGACGCCATCCCATTCATCTGCAAAACAAAAATACACACGAAAAGCAAAAGCATCAATGAACATGTTGTCTGTCTGTGTGACGCGGTTTATCTCAGCCTACAGGCAATCCACCCAGGCAATGAAATGAAGCTTATGACCCAGCAGATGTTTTAGTGATATTTATATCCATGTTTGGTGTATGGAAATGCAAAAAAAAAAAAAATGCAAAATGTGCAAAAAAATATCGATTTACTAAACGTTTTATTTACTGGATATGTTTCGGTACCGACGAATATCGAGGCAATGATTGAGGCTGAAAGCGGATACATTGAATAGATGTTTGCTCTACTACAAAATCAAGTTACCTGAATTGATTTTTTCAATAAAAGTTTTAAAATAAAGCTGTAGTGTTGTCTTTTTTTAGGGCAACAAAATTATCGTTCCACCCTATAATTTAATAATACACGTTAAAATGTGCTTTAGTTCTGGGATTAAATTATGTTTGAAAAAGAAAAACATTGCTTTAATTGTTCTCATTAGATGTAATTTAAAAATTATCTGAACAAGTCACCCATACTCTCTCTCTCTCTCTCTCTCTCTCCTTCTCTCTTAACTATCTATATATTTCTCTCTCGCCTCCTTTCATTCTATATTGATTCAACCACATTTAAATGTTAATAAGTTAATGATATTTCTTTTTTTTATTTCTTTTTTTTTTATTACATTTACCTTTATTTACATTTACCCAGCTTAAAAAATATAATAATCGGCCGATTATTCGGTAATCGGTCAATTCGAATGTAACTGCATCTTCATGTTGTGTCATCCTTTATGTAAACATTGCCTCATCTTTATAATGAACTTTGTGTATAACTCATCTAAGAAATGTTATATGAACATTGTATGAAAACTGGATGAAAATAAGGTCAGTTAGAAGAATGAACAATAGCAAATTTAAATATGTTGAAAAATAAGTTAGGTCAAAAAATAGGTTAGTAAGAATTCTTGTCTGCAAAAGCGGTTTGGAAACGTGCCAAACAATGCATGTTTAGGCCACGTGGACTGATCACGTGGCCAGACACATGTATGACGTTATGGAGAAATGAATTCTCAATACAGTTTGCTAGTTTTAGACAGAGCCGAAAGTTAGAGAGAGAGATGATATCGTCAGAGAAGGCAGTTCCTTTGGAAGCGAGAGAGAAAGTTTTAATCGTAGTCGACTTTGAATTCTTGGATGTCATCATCATCCGACCGGTCGAATGTAATAAATGAACATCTCATAATTTTGTAACTGCATCTTCGTGTTGTGTCATTCTTCAACAATTAATTGTAATGTGAAACATTGTGTCCACTCATCTTTATAATGAACTTTGTGTATAACTCATCTAAGTAATGTGTCCCCCTCTTCATCTAAGTAATGACTGTCACCTCTCCTCCCGTGTCATGAGAACTGATAACCCCCTCTCTAAATATATGTTAATAGTTAAATAAATTCAAACGTGTTTCCGTTAGTGTTTCGCGGTGGCCCAATGGTTAAGGTCGGACTTTTTTTTTCACACTTTAATTTCCAACTTTGCCTCAAGGGTTCGGGTTCGATCCTCATACTTATCTACCAAAACTTTTCTTTTTATTTTAACCGGAGTTTTGATTTACTCAAAATCACACACACCTCCAAATACCCAGGAAACACTGGGTACCCCCTGCTAGTCTATCTATAAATATAAAAGCGAAAATGTATGTATGTATGTATGTATGTGTTTTCGCTTTTTCTGTGTGTCTACAAAAGGCTTCTTTCAGAGAAGCGGTCGGTCGGTTCACAACTTTTTAAAACTTTTTATATCACATACAAATCGTAATATCTCACAGTTACAACGAAGCTCGCCTGTCTATTTAATTTGCTCGATTTCGGGAAGATAAATATTCAATATTTGTCGCTCACCACATGTGGGTTAGTCTTTTTCCTATAACATCTTGGGGGGGGGAAGCGTTCAGCAGTAAATGAAATCCTGCAGTCAAACTTGACCTCATTAACTCATTAAAACGAGCACGTGCTAAATCCAAGTAATTAAATAAATTCAAACGTGTTTCCGTAAGCATGTCGTGGTGGGGGCAATGGTTAACATCGCACGTTTCTTTTTTCACAACTTTGCCTCAACAGTTCGGGTTCGATCCTCATACTTACTTTTTTTTAACCTCCCCCACACACCTCCAAACACCCGGGCAACGCCGGGTACCCCTCGCTAGTATATATATAAAAACGAAAATGTTTGTGTGTGTGTGTGTGTGTGTGTGTGTGTGTGTGTGTGTGTGTTTGTATGTCTCACAAAAACTTTCGACATGGGCCACGGATTTTCGACAGATAGGTATCATTTTAAAGCTCCAACCTTCGGACGACAAATATCGAAAAATTGGCCAAAAACATTAATTCCTTCACTCTAAACTGGGTCCTTTTCTACAGGGAAGGGTACCGAAAAAAGTTCCTTCATTTTCTCTGTTACTGCTACTACAACAATAACGTCATGTTTGACCTAGAAAACGTTGACGTTAGTTTAAACCACCTGCAAGTGTTTTTAAAGGTTTAATTTTATCCGTTGTTAAATGTATGTCTCTTTGGAGTAGGGGTGACATGTCGGGCATTTTTTTTCCGCCTTAGCCTCGATGTTTCGGGTTCGAGCCTGTCTTTCTACCTAAACTTTTTTTTCTCTTTTACACCTTTTTTTTATGTTTGTTTGGTTTTGCTTTGTATTGGTTTTTCCAATTTTCTTAACATCGTGTTTTTTTTATAATATTAAAACAGGGTCACCGTCTCCTGCATGCACACCCCCAAACACCCGGGCAACGCCGGGTACCCCCGCTAGTATATATATGAAATGTAAATATATAAATATAATTATATTTATATGAATATGTCAATATAATTATATATATATATATATATATATATATATATATATGTTTATATATTCTAGCAGTGAGGAGGGGGGCATCTGGCTTTGCCCGATCATTAAATACGCTCAAATATGATATTTTAATTTGTCCAGGTTTCGTAAATATTATTATAGTCGTGATTTGAAAAGTAAAAAAAAGTATTTGAGTGCCATCAGTTAGAATCGAAACTAAAAGCAAAACTGTAACATTCAAAGCTGGTGACATTACCACTGTACCAACGTAACACGCATATGAACTGATTAAAAATAAACTAAGATGAATGTACAAAATGTATAACGATTTTTTTTTCAATTTTGACCCTTTAAAAACTATTTTAACCAGCTAAAGGCCCATAAAATATTGGTCCGTAAAAAAATCTAATCATTTGAGACCCCTTTCGCTTTTATATATATAGATGATAGGTTATGAAAAGGAAGGGTTGTAAAGAGATAACTTCGAATTTGGGGGTATCAAAACCAAAGCAAAATATGATGAAAGTAAAAATAAAATAGATAAACCCCATAATTTAGTATACCATACCTGTTCACACTGAAACACTTATCACAATATTCTGTGGATCTATATTAAAAAACCTTGTTAAACT
>NC_136527.1:102115297-102150297 GCF_053919585.1 Euprymna scolopes | reverse complement strand
TCCCAGGTCCACTCTGACCCGGAGCGGTAGTACCTGTTAGGGTCCCAACTATGGGTTAAATAGAAATCGACGTGAAAACAACAAATATATTCTATTAAAAAAATTTCTTCAAAATCACTGGATTTGGCATTAAATAACCCGAAAAGGGTTGATATGCCGTAAAACAAAAACAACCAACCAACCAATCAAACAGGGCCGTCGGGGATTGCACAACCCTTGCCTCACAATTTCACGTGCAGTTACCATTACAGAGGGTATCCATTGTCTCTTGAGACGAAACGACGGACACTGTACTATTCATTCATTTTAGAAAAATTTTCCGATAGTTATCAAAAAAATTAGGCACAAGGCCATTTAAAATTGTGGAAAAAGGGGTGGGGTGTGTGTGGTCATGCTTGTCATTCTGCTTAAGGGTTGCCTATATTTTTCTTAGCAAGGATCCAGTCACCATTATACCACATTCACCTCAGGAGTTGTCTTACTTAAAATTCCCGAATCGTTTTTTTCTTTTAAACTAGCAATTCTTTTTTTAATTTTTTTTTTATTACATTTTCACCCCAAACAAGGCAAATTGCCACTTTGGTGTAGGGGGCTACTATCAGGGGCAACAACTACTGGGGTACTATGTAGGGATTTGGGCAGCAAGATGTTGGTTCACGTTACACTTGAACTTCTGCACGTCAGTACTGTTGGGGAAGCAGGGACCTGGAATGGAATTCCAAAGTCTAGCGGTTCTGAGGGAGAAACTATTGGAGTAAAAAGATCTTTTACATCTAGGGATCTCTACAGTGTGGGGGGGTGGGATTTAGCAGCCTGTCGAGTTTGTCGAGGGTGCTCACGTCGTGGGGACACAAGTGTTTGCAGTTCGTCAGAGCATTCACCACTAAAATACTTATAGAAAAGGCAGAGGGATGCAACATTTCGTCGATGGGACAGAGGCTGAAGCTTAGATGCCAGTTCAGGGCCTATCAGGTTTGCGACTCTCTTTTGAACCTTGTCAAGGAGCGAGAGACTAGTAGCAGATGCACCAGCCCAGATGTGACAGCAATACTCCATACATGGGCGAATGGTGGCCTTATAGAGGTATAGGATACTTTCGGGTGTTAGTAGTTTGCTAGCACGGTAGAAAGAGCCCACCTTTCTTGCAGCGGCCCTGGCAATGCCTTCAATGTAAATGTTCCAGCTCATGTTTCCTGTGAATGTTCGGCCAAGGAGTTTGAAAGATGTACTCTCAGATAAAGAGTCGTTGGCCATTGCTATAGGTGGTAGAGAGGGTTTCTTGTAATTATTGAATGAAACTAGTTTAGTCTTGGCAGCATTGAACGCGACCAACCACTTTTGTCCCCATTCCACCACAGATTGGAGGTCTTCCTCTAGTGTTTCTGCCATTTCTTTAGAAATGTGTTCATTTGTTTTCCTGTCGTGCCTGCTATAGAGTGTGGTGTCATCAGCATATATACCCATCTCAGAGGCAATTTTGTCGGGGAGGTCATTTATGAATATCAGGAACAATAGAGGTCCAAGGATAGAACCCTGGGGCACCCCTGCATTTATATCATATTGTTTAGATATACGACCGTCGAGGACAACCTGGATTTTTCTCTTATCTAAGAAGGATTTAATTATGTTAAGTATTCTACCAGTGATACCGTATGATCTAATTTTCCTGAGGAGACCCTCATGCCATACCCTGTCAAAAGCCTTAGATATATCTAGAGCTACCGCTCTGCCCTCCACCGCTTTGTCCAGTGAATGGTATATACGTTCAGAGATCACAGTTAGGATGTCTGCTGTGGAACGAGCTTGTCTAAATCCATATTGTTTGTCAGTCAGAAGTTTAGCATCTGTAAGGTGATGGACTAGAGCATGGTTAATTAAGGTCTCAAATAATTCAGCCCAGCTTTGTTCAGGCCTTATGTACTGTTCATAATTTTATGCACATATATATATATATATATATATATATATATATATATATTAAAAAGTTTGACTCATGTCCAGATAACCTACATCTAAAATTTCAAGTGTTTAGACCCAAAATTGGCAGAGGAGTTTGGTAGAGTTTTCAAAGGTCAACTCTTTCAACTTTGACCGCTTGGCAGCCAAATTTTCGTTCCGAAACTGATTAAAAAGCTTGCTGCATGTCTGAATACCTTTTCTGTAAAATTTCAAATGTTTAGACCCAAAATTGGCTAGATGAAATGAAACTTAATATGCAGGGTATTCGGACCCATGCAAAACTTTATATTTAGGTTTTAGCCGGGGAAAATCGGTGCAAAAGTGTGAAAATGAAAAAAAAAAATATGCATGCATAACGTAATAGCTATTAGTTCATGTTTTAATTTTTAGTCTTGCAGTAAACATGTCTTCATAGCTTAGGCATTAGGGTCATGGGAAAAAAGTAAATTGTAAGTTAAACATTTTGGTTTCGATTCTTGGAGGTGGCGCATGAGTTATTTATTTATTTTTTAACTTTTTAAATCATTACTATAAAATATAATAATAAATACGAAATCTGCTTAATTAAAATATCATATTTAAACGTATTTTACGACCGGGCAATGCCGGGTAGCCTTTTTCCCTAAGGCATATTTCATTGAATAAAATAGACGTTTTTTGTCTATTAATTCTATTTTCGATTCTTTCCAACTTCCGAACAACATTCTTCACTTCTGATGAGAACTGGCTGATGTAATCACCATATTTATCATAAGTCCGAGTACTTTCCAATCCTTCAGGATTCTTCCTGCAGGAATAAATTAATATAACAGGTTTTGAACAATTTCTAAAATTTTGTTTTTATTGAACCAAATTATATCCAAATTTTAATCAATGAAAAAGATGGACAAATAATTAACCAATGAAGAGAAAAAAACGAAAAAAAAAAACATAAAAAAACAAAACAAAAAAAAAAAAACTTTATAAATTGTTCAAAACCAGTTAGATTGATTTTTCCCTGACGATGAATCCCGAAGGATTGGAAAATAATCGGACTTTTGATAAATATGGTGATTACATCAGCCAATTCCCTCCATAAGTGAAGACTGTTATTCGGAAGTTGGAAAGGTCTATTTTAGTTAATGATATATATATATATATATATACATATATATATATATATACATATATATATATATATATATATATATATATATATATATATATAAGAACAAGTAGTTAATAAAACATGTTAAAAACACATTGAAAAAGAGTTAAAACATATTTAATTTTAAAAAAGAAGCACAAAATAAGTGAATAGTCCTTAATCTGCAGAGTTTCAAAGAAATACTTTCCTTCTCATCAGAGGGTAGGATTTATCAAAATGCGGGATCGGATTTTGCTTGCAAAAGTATTTGATGAAACTACAAGCAAGTCATAGACCTTACTTGGTAACAAATAGTGAAGCAGAGGGAATATGGGTGATTTCACGTGAATGGATAGTCTGGTGAAGGGTAAAATATCCAATAACGGTAAAATCCAAAAATCAAAATCCAAAAAAGTTGGTCAAGTTTTCATTTCCACAAGTAAAATCCAAAGAAAATCGCGTGATTGGAAGATGGTCCAAATTAATCCAAAAGGCAGAAATCTGTGGAATAATTCACAAATGGGTGGAAGGAAAAAAGGGAATGAGTTCAAATAATATTATTAAAAGAAAAATAAGATATGCGTTAGACTCGACTGCCATGTATATATATATATATATATATATATATATATATATATATATATATATTATTATTATTATTATTATTAAAAGAAAGATAAGATATGCGTTAGACTCGACTGCCATGTATATATATATATATATATATTATTATTATTATTATTATTATTATTATTATTATTATTATTATTATTAAAAGAAAGATGAGATATGCGTTCGACTCGACTGCCATGTATATATATATATATATATATATATATATTATTATTATTATTATTAAAAGAAAGATAAGATATGCGTTAGACTCGACTGCCATGTATATATATATATATATATATTATTATTATTATTATTATTAAAAGAAAGATAAGATATGCGTTAGACTCGACTGCCATGTATATATATATATATATATATATATATATATATATATATATATATATATTATTATTATTATTATTAAAAGAAAAATAAGATATGCGTTAGACTCGACTGCCATGTATATATATATATATATATATATATATATATATATATACTATTATTATTATTACTATTATTATTACTATTATTATTATTATTATTATTATTATTATTATTATTATTATTATTATTATTATTATTATTATTATTATTATTATTATTATTATTAAAAGAAAGATAAGATGTGCGTAGAAAAAAGAATTTAAAACGACTGTCAAGGCTGGCCATATTTTGGGAGAAATATATATATATATCTATAATATAAAGCTGAACGTCTGTGTGTGTGTGTGCGCGCGCGCGTGTGCGTGTATGTGTGTGTGTGTGTGTGTGTGTGTGTGTGTGTGTGTGTGTGTGTGTCTAGTCACAAATAGGCTCCTATATGGTTGACTATTTTAAAAAGCTGATTACATATAATGATAGAAGATGTATCGAGACACAGGAATGGGTATGTTTGGTCTGGCAGAATGATGATTCATTAAAATTTAGAAGGGTTTTTGATATAGATATACATAAGAATATTTTATAAGTATGTTTCAACTTAAATATGGATGGTATAATAAAATTGAATAGAATGGAAATAGGCACAAACTTTAATAAAGATTTTTCATTTCTATTTGCTTTGATAAATATGTATATATATATATATAAATATGGTATACTTTGATAAATATGTTTCAGTTTGAAGAAATATGGTATAATAAAATTATTGGGTGTTCGTTTGCGCTTGACCTCCATAGGATGTAAATATGTCACAAAGTTTAACAAGGTTTTTTAAAAGGGGTGAGGGTCTACAATAACACCTTAACTTTAATCTTAATTCACGTTAGCTTTTATTTATTTTTTTTTTGAGTTGAATCATATTGTGTCGAATAAATTCACTT
Organism: Euprymna scolopes; assembly: GCF_053919585.1. Taxonomy (NCBI): domain Eukaryota; kingdom Metazoa; phylum Mollusca; class Cephalopoda; order Sepiida; family Sepiolidae; genus Euprymna; species Euprymna scolopes. The sequence goes on along the minus strand of NC_136527.1, from coordinate 102,145,269 downwards.
CATAAATTCACGTTCTTATTAAAGTGAAAGCCAAAAAAAAAGTCAGAACTTTAGACAATTCTCAACACAAATTTTGTGTAAATCTGTTTTTTTCCTTCTCCACTTGCACGTGGCACTCTTTCGAAAATAGATAAATAGATAAATAATAAAAAATAAGAACGTTATTAGTTATCGTGTCAAAAGAAGGAAAAAATGTAGCTCACGTGATTACGTGTCTTTTTAAAAACATTTACATAATGTTTTTATTTTTATTTATATATCTGTTTAAGCTTTTTTAGTCAGTGTACTAGAAGGAATTCAGTTGATTACAACCCTTTTCTACGTGTTCTTTACATTATAATAGTACAACCCTGAATCCGACGGTGCAATACTACACCGTTAAATACTGTAAAACTGAAATGAAGCTTTATATTGATTCTTTGCTTTAGAAAACTAAATTAATTACGTGTTTACTTTTTTAATATCCCATTTTGCTGTTTCGGATTATTTTATTAAAGTAAGTAAAGCTTCATTATTTTTCAAAACTGTTTTTGTTTCTTTGTTCTTCGATATTTCGTCGATATTATTTAGTAAGAGTGTTTAGCAGAAAAGCCAACAAACGACTACCCGAAAAAATAAATATACAAGAAATAAGTGTTACCATACTCAATAAAAGTTCAGTTCAGGTTTTATTTTTGTTTTGAAATAGTTTTTAATGCTCGTTATTTGAAATAATTTCAGCGAACCGAAATTAAAACGAAATTTGAGGCGATAACTACTTAAATGAATTCTTATATATACTACACATGCCATAATCGAATATTCCTCAAGCACAAAATAACGGAAAACATTAAAATATGTTTATAAATATTCCTTACGTTGACGGAACTCTCTTAAATTGTTAACATAGAATGTTCAAGTGACCCTTCTTTCAAATTGAAAACGGGGCTCTCCATTTCAAAGTCGCTGCCATTTTGATTTTTTCTTTAAACCGGTTCGTGAATAAAATTTTTTTTTTTTTTACAAACTACTTAAAAATACAAACCAACGAACTTTTCTGCCATAAAGTAACTTTTATTGACTATGGTAACAGTTATTTCTTGTATAATTATATTATTATATATATAACATTTTCTCTTTGTAAGGAAACATCATTTTTTTGGTCACTCTTGGCTACGAATGGAAACAAAGTTGATATAAAAATATATATTTTCACGAAAATTATCTTTACTTTCATCATATTTTGCTTAGGGTAAAATTTTTGAGTATCAAAACCTATCTCTTTACAAACCCCTCCTTTTCATAACAACTCCCTATTTTTCATAACCTATTATACTATTATACGTTCATTAATCACAGTCCATTTTCTGTAGGCTGTTTTTGAACCCAGTGCTAGTATATATATATATATATATATATATATATATATATATATATGATGAAAATAATGGAAATAGTATTCCGACAAAATAGAGAAAATAAAAAGGAACAAACCGTATTATGTGTTCATCAAAGTTTCGTCTTTATTTCATCCAGAGGAAGTCTGGAAATAAAGACGAAACGTTGATGAACATATAATACGGTTTGTTCCTTTTTATTTTCTCTCTCTATATATATATATTCCAAAATTCATGATGCTGACCATCTTACAATTTATTTCTTTAAATCAATTGACTTTTTCAATTCTTGACAGTATCTGTTTCGTAGCGCAAAATCAATCACTTAAATTATTATATCAATCAGTGAATCTATTTTGCCCTTAACTCATCAGAAGAAATAACAACAATCAATCCGTCAAAAGGAATTAAAAATCAAAGAAAATTGGAAGAGAAGCGTCAAATACCTTTAATGTGTTTCCATTACGCCATTCTGAATATATATATGTATATATATATATATATATATATATATATATATATATATATATATATATATATATATAAAATAAAGATTTTTAACTTATTATTGTTTCATCAAATACTTTTGTATGCAAAATCCGATCCCGCATTTTGCTAATTCCTACCCTCTGATGAAAAGGAAAGTATTTCTTCGAAACTCCGCGGATTAAGGACTATCCACTTATCAAGTGTTTCCTTTTCAGATTAAATATGTTTTTAACTCTTTTTCAAAGTGTTTTTTAACATGTTTTATGAACTATTTGCTCGTATATATATATATATATATATATATATATATATATATATATATATATATATATATATATATATATATACATATACAAAAGTAAATGGTAGTTTGCTTGAAGCATTGCTGGTGAAGGAATATATGAAAGTTTTAAAAGCCAAAAGCAACGCGGAAAGGACCGGAACCACAAGAGTAAAGAAAAGACAAACAAACAAATAGACGGGTATGTTTGAGTAGAGAAATGTCTAACTGTTTATACATCTATCATTCCATCTTGCACCATATCTTGAATATACGTTTGTTTTCTTTTGGAAAAGGAGAGGTATTTTCTCCTGAAATTAATCAAAGTTCCATACCACCAACGGACTTTATGTACACTGTCCATAAATTAATTTTACAATTTTGGCTTTTAAAACTTATATATATATATATATATATATATATATATATATATGCATATATACATATATATACATACATATACATATATACATGTATATATGCATATATACAATATATTCATACATATATATATACATAAATATACATGTATATATGCATATATACATATATATACATACATATATATACATGTATATATGCATATATACAATATATACATACATATATATATACATAAATATACATGTATATATGCATATATACATATATATACATACATATATATATATACATGTATATATGCATATATACAATATATACATACATATATATATATATATATATATATATATATATATATATATATATATATACATAAATATACATGTATATATGCATATATACATATACTAGCTGTACCCGGCCACGCGTTGCTATGGCTCAGTTTGTTAAAATGGAACACATGTGAAAGTAGAGAAAAGTTTGATCCTTTTTTTCAAGAGAATGTACAAATTATTTATTTTTTTTAACAGATGTTAAGAAAATAAACAGAAAAATACTTCCATCATTAATTATGCAAAAAAATAAATAAAATGTTGATTTAGTGTTTCAATATGCTTATAAATTACGATAAAATTTGCTGAGTATGCACTGTTTTACGGTTGTTGTAAAAATGGAACGGAAACTTAAATTTCGCTTCATTTTAATCTTTCTTACTTTTTTAATTGTGCCCCCCCCCAAACGAATATAATCAAAACAGTAACATTCAACAATTGTACTTTATGTATATAAAACACAAAATGGGTGTTTGTATTACTGTACACATAGATTCGAAAAAGTTGTCAAAAAACAAATATATAACAAATAAATGTTATCAAAGGCAAGATAAGTTACTTTTCTGTCAAACTGGATATATTTTTTGTGTTTTTATTCAATGTAACATATTTATTCAGCTCGAAAAACATACACTGTTTACCGATGTATTCGAAAATTCAAGATGGCGTCTCACACCCTCTTTAACACCGTAAGTTTGGAAAAAGGTGTTATAAATAAAAAACTATACAAAATACTATTAAAAACCCGCCGAATATATGTCAACCTATGTCACGGTAACATATATTGAGCGAGTTTTTAACAGTATTTTATCCGTTTTTTTATTTATAACACCTTTTCCCAAACTTACCGTGTTAAAGAGAGAATCAGACGCTATCTTGAATGTTCCAATACATCGGTAAACACTGTATGGTTTTCGAGCTGAATAAACATGTTACATTGAATAAAAACACGAAAAATATATCCAGTTTGGTAGAAAAGTAACTTATCTTGCCTTTGATAACATTTATTTGTTATATATTTCTTTTTGGACAACTTTTTCGAATCTATGTGTACAGTAATACAAGCCCCACAAAATATTTATTAAAAAAAAAAATTTTTTTTTTTAAAAAGTTAATAACGAAAGGGAAATAATTCCATTTTTAAACGAAAAAGTCAGTTTACCTGACTTACTGTATTAATGCTATTTATTTAAGCAAGAAAAAAAAGGTAAATATCCAGATACGCTACTACAGAACACCGACCACTCTAATTTGTTTTTTTTATAGGTAATTGAGGTCGCTGACAACGAATCTGATAGTCAAACTTGGGGCAAATTTACCGTTTGCATGGTATTTACCCCTGAACCCACGAACTTCTTTCCACCATTTTGCAGCTTCCGTTTATGCTACGTGCATGCATGCTGTAGCATAAACGACGGCTTCACCAAGCAAACTACGTTGGGGGGAGGGGATTTTTTTTCCAGGACATAGAATTTTCTAATTTTCAAAAATACATTATAGCGCTTTTTGGGTGGAAAATTTAAAATTAGCTGAAAAAGAAATAAAATAAGAAAAGAAAAGCACACCAAGTTGGAGTGGGGGTGGGGGTAATTTATCTTTTTTTACCTGGAACATCGAATTTTCAAATCCGACATTTACCAATTAGAACACCATTTAACATTTTCCGAAGATTTTACTTTGTACATTGGGGGCGCGAGCGGGGGGGGGTGATGTTGGCGCGCGCGCCCTAACATCACATTCCCCCCAAACAAATTAGAGTGGTCGGTGTTCTGTAGTAGCGTATCTGGATATTTACCAAAAAAAATATTTAGGTTTGGCTATAAATTCCTAAACTCATTTCACCCTAAATAATTTAGGTGACTGAAATAGGAATCTAATTGAATCTTTAATTTTTTGAATAGTATGTGAGAAATTCATTTTTCTTCGAGTAATATTGAATTCATTACTACGGACTTTAGGGGCTTTTTTCGTAATGTTACTGTAAAAATTATTTTTTATTGTTACAAATTACGATGCTTTAAAAAAAGCAAAAATAAATTCTTGCGTTTTTTATTTACTACTGAAAACCATAACTTTAGTAAAGGTATTTTTTGTTTAAACAAAATAAAACATTTTCACTAAGAGTTAAGTAAAAATAATTAGTTCATTATATTCTGCGATCATTATTTGAAAAAATACTGCAATTTTCATTAAAATTCGTTAATTTCCTGATTTTTGTTGAATTTTTAAGTAAAGGGAGGAGTCAAAATGTGTATACACTTTGAGCGTCGGCATTCATTTTGCGACCACATGTGGTTAATTTAAATTAAAGTTCAATCACATGGTTACATTATCAATAATCATGTAATTAAACCCATTGAAAATTTACCGATATTGTAAACACAATCTGTTTACATTAAGCCTGTAGTGTTTTTTTAGTGATGCAATGTTGTCAACTGAGATTTAAAAAAAACCCGCGAGATCAGGAGAAAGAAATGTCCAGAAAATCGCTAGATTTTTAACTTATCGTCTGAAATTTTCAAAAATCGCGAATTCCCCCCCCCCAAAACTCCATAATGTTCCGTGTTTTTTTTTTTTTTGCTGTTGTTTCTTGGTTTTTACACTTTTAAATCGTATTTTAAACTAAACTTCGGAGGTTGGAATGCACCCCCAACCTAAAATGTACTGGGAAAAATCGATTTTATAGTGAGATTTAAGAATGGTTAGTCGAAAAAAGGTGAAAAACAAAACAAATAAATAATTGTTACTAAAGGCAATAAATGCTACTTTTTTTTTTACTTACATTGAATATTTTCAAGCGCTTTTCTTTATTTTTTATATATAAAAACACACATGGATATAGTAAACATATTATACCAAAACGTGGAAGCCATCCGTCCAGTGGTTTTTTAGGCAATTAATTCCGAACGAACCAACATTTACATTTATATATATATATATATATATATATATATATATATATATATATATATATATATATATATATATATATATATATAACTACTTCATTTACTCACATAAAATTAATATACGAAAGTATAGATTTATGCGTAAACTTTAAGTATTTACTTCAAAAGTGCTCAATACGTAGGTAGAGCTAGTTAGTAATTTATAAAATATATATGGCGATTAAGCTACACTGAATATTCGGCGTTTAATCCACTATAGGCTGAATCCTATAGTGGATGAAACGCCGAATATTCAGTGTAGCTTAATCGGCATATATATTTCATAAATTACTATATATATATATATATATATATATATATATATATATATATATATATATATATATATAGTCATCCACATACAGTACTGTTTCGCTGTTTCACAGCTCATCAGTGCGGCTATATATATATATATATATATATATATATATATATATATATATATATATATATATATATATATAAGAGCAAATAGTTAATAAAACATGTTAAAAAACACTTTGAAAAAAGTTAAAAACATATTTAATCTTAAAAAGAAACACTTAATAAGTGGATAGTCCTTAATCCACGGACTTTCGAAGAAATACTTTCCTTCTCATCAGAGGGTAGGAATTAGCAAAATGCGGGATAGGATTTTGCATGCAAAAGTATTTGATGAAACTACAAGTAAGTCAAAGATCTTACTTGATAACAAAATCGATTTTATAGTGAGATTTAAGAATAGTTAGTCGAAAAAAAGGTGAAAAACAAAACAAATAATCAATAAATAATTGTTAACAAAGGCAATAAATGCTACTTTTTTTTTACTTACATGAATGAGTTTATTTTATGTTTTAAAGTATTTTCAAGCGCTTTTCTTTATTTTTTAATAATCTAATGCGGGTGTGTGGGTGCCAAATACCTCCAGATTTTCTAGAATTTCCCGCTAGATTGTAAACGAAATCTCCAGATCTAGCAGGAAAACCGCTAAATTGTAACACTGGTCACGTGACAGGAAGCGGTAATAAATAATTGTCCCTAAATAAAAAAATGGCCTCTCGGTACAAAGAAATCCACCTATTTATCATAGAAAAATTAAGTATAATGTTATAATTAAAAAGAAATATATAAAAACACACATGGATATAGTAAACATATTATACCAAAACGTGGATGCCATCCGTCCAGTGGTTTTTTAGACAATTAATTCCGAACGAACCAACAGTTACATTTTTATATATATAGCTGTATATATATACATATATATATACATATATATATATATATCCATGTATATATGCATATATACATATATATGATGATGATTGCATACATATATACATACATATATATGTATATATACATACATATGCATAAATTCATCTCTCTGAGGTAGTAGGTATACTCGCATTCATATACATATATATATATTTATATATCTATATATCTATAAAAGTGAACGTGTCTGTCTGTCTGTCTGTCTGTGTACATTTCCCTACGCAATAACTCTGTCAATTTTTAGTCTATAGACTCGAAATTTGAAATACCGGGTACTGAGATTTGGGAAAATCGATGTGACGGGTGTCAGCCAGAAATTTGGCTGTTAAGGGGTCAAATTTCAACGATTTGACCTTTAAGAACTCTACCAAACTCCTCCGACAATTTTGGGTCTAGACACTTGAAATTTTAGATATAGGTTTCTTGAACCTGGATCTAATTTAGTAAAGTGATTTGAGCCCGAAACTATAAATTTTAAGGGGTCATAATAGGGGTCAAATTAAAAAAAAATTTACTCTTTTTTTTTTTGCACAGCATACACCTCCAAACACCCGGGCAACGCCGGGCTGAAATGCTAGTATATATATATATATATGTGTGTGTGTGTGTGTGTGTATGTGTGTATACATATGTAGGGTGGACCAAATGTCACTGACCCATTTTAACTTTAAATAACATTTTTATTTTAACAGTTATGTGCATGGAATTATCGCCTCATAAAATAAAGGCGATAAACTTTATTTTTCCTTGTTAAATGTGAAAAATAACTGCAAATGCCTTCCATTTTCTGCTTCAGAAATTTGAGCTCTTTTGATTACCTCTGCCCTTAACCTTTCTGGCCTTATTTCGCTTATTTATCTACTGATTGGGATTTGTTGACAAACACCATTTCCTTTACATATCCCCATGATAGGTGCATCTCTCACGTTGAAATGTCTTCGATAGGCTCTTTAGGTTTGAGTTATTGAGCCTTGATTACAATTTTTGTACGTTGGACGATACTGAATTTTTCCATAGTTAATTTTCAGAATCTGAAAAAATGAAAAATATTAAAAAATTAAAAAATACTTAGAAAGTAAATTATTTAAAATTAAAATGGGTCAGTGACTTTTGGCCCACATTGTTTTTAGATATGTATGTATATATATTTATATATGCATATATATGTATATATATATATATATATATTTATATATATATATATATATATACATATATATATGCATGTATATATATATATATATATATAGATATATATATATACTAGCACCGTGTATATTTGTGTGTGTGTATATGTGTATTGGGGTAGAGAGGGCTCCCGTAAGCTGTGGTGAAGGCAACCTTTCTAGGAGAAGCAAATCTCTGATTTAAAAAACCATAAAGCGGAAGACCAGTACCCGCATTAAGCTGGTCTGCAGTTTAATTTGTTGCTGGCTATCTTGCTCTTGCTTGTTGCTGGATCTCAGCATTTAGAACCGAGAGAGAGACTTAGCTGTCGTACAAAGCTAAGACTCTGTAACATCATCTTTGTATAGATACTCCCTTATTTGGGCTCATGGATTTTAAATGTCTGAGGGAGTGGCACTCGTCTGACAAGACGTTGCAATCAGCATATATATATATATATGTATATAAATATATGTATTTGTTTTTATATATGTATGTATATATATTTTATATATGTATGTATATATATTTGGGTATGCGGGTATACCTACTACCTCAGAGAGATGAACGTCTCTGCCTTGCATAGTTTCAGATCACCCTTGGGCAAGGTGTAGTACCTGTTAGCCTCCCTCTCAATTTCTGGAGAGTTACTATATTGTGAGAACTAGGGATATATATATACATATGCATGTTTGCTTGCTCATGTGTATGTGTGTGTGTATGTCCAGCTGCCGGAGAGGTTAAAACTCCGTGATAATAAAACACGCACACTATGCCACTGCTCAGTCATCTCATTATTTCAGTTTGTCACTGTGCAACCAGTGGTAGGGTGCGAGAGGGTACAATATGTGTAGCACAAGCATGTTGTGTCGCGATCGTTATGTGCAGATATCTTTCGAAGTAAAAGTCCTATGTCGATAGGTGAGTGACGACGTGCACAGGCTTAGCGGGCTGGAAGTGCATAGCTGCATAACATCGTCGACTTAATCGCTTACCGGGTGGAAGCAACTTCGGTGGATGAACAGCCTTTTCTAGGGATACACTGCTCACCCATGAATTTGGGAAGGGTCTAGAAAAGGTGACCTATAAATTGCCTACCCTTTTATTAGCTGGTCGGCTTCCTGCGGTCGGCGGCTGCTCTATATTTGCAGGAGAAACAAGATAAAGTTGAAGAAAAATAATAAATAAGGAAAATCAAAATTTTATCAGGAGAAGAATAACCTAACTGTTGCTACGTGGAATGTGAGAACTTTGCTAGATGTCCTGGATAGTGAAAGACCTGAGTGTAGGACAGCTATTATTGCAAGAGAGCTCGCTAGGTACAGCATAGACATTGCGGCATTGTCTGAAACACGATTGAGTGGTGAGGATCAATTAGTGGAAGGGGGCTCGGGATACACCTTTTTTTGGAAAGGAAAACCATCGGGGCTGAGACGAGAAGGTGGAATTGGCTTTGCAGTGCGTTCTGATTTGGTGAAGAGGATTGAACAGCCAATCTGTGTACGTGACAGAATTGTGATGATGTGCACACAGTAAGTATATGACGATTTTATCTGTGTATGGGTCATGATGAAGACAACATCACAGCGTTTTACCGAGATCTCAGTCATACCATTTCCTCTATTCCTTTATTTGAGAAGATCTTACTCATGGGTGATCTAAATGCAAGGGTTTGCAAGGATCATCACACCTGGGACTCACTCGGCCGGTTTGGTGTAGGTAGGGTCAACAGTAATTGTCTGCATCTTCTCCATCTATGAACTCAGTTTGACCTTGCTATCTGTAACACTTTCTTCAGCCACAAAGAGGTTCATAGGTTTACCTGGACCCATCTTCGTTCAAAACAACGTCACTTGATTGATTACATTATTTCCAGGAAGGCAAATTTACGGGACGTCTGTAGTGTGCGTGTTATGCATGGAGTTATATGCGGCACAGATCACATTTTGGTACGCAGGAAGTTGAAAATCTGTATAAGGAGGAAGTGTAGGTTGGGTGGTGCTGGGATTCCCAGGCGGGTTGATGTGTCCACGCTGGATGATCTAAGTGTACGTGAAAAGCTTTGATCCATAGTTAATTCTGCTGATTTTGATGGGTCATGGGCGCATTTTAAAAATACAATCTATGAAATAAGTGTAGATGTTCTTGGCTTCCGCAAATCTAAACATCAGGATTGGTTTGATGATAATGATTCTGAAATTACTCAACTCTTAAGTGCTAAAAATGAGTTGCACCATAAGATGTTGTCTGCCTCTCATGGAGGTCGAGAGTCTCTCCGACAGTCACTTAAAGCAAACAAGGGTATTCTCCAAAAGCGACTCCGACAAATGAAGAATCAGTGGTGGGCTGAACTCGCCAACCAAATCCAGATGGCTTTTGATTGTAAAGACCTCAAACGCATGTACCATTTGCTTAAAAAAGCTTTTGGTCCTCAAACACTATCTACATCTCCCCTACTCTCAAGTGATGGAATTGCCCTTATAAAGGATCCTAACAAGATTCTCCTTCGTTGGACCGAGCATTATTCTGATCTCTTTGACAACCCCTCTAATGTTGATGAGGACGTTATCAATGAATTTTTATCACAACAGAAGCTTATCCATGAAATGTCTGTGTTTCCATCTGAGAATGAAATTAGAGATGCAATCAAGGAAGTGAATGTTGGGAGGGCTCCAGGGCTTGATGGTATTCCTGTGGAAGTCCTCTTACAGGGGGGGTGATAAACTTGTTCATGAAATTCTTCATCTTATCACTGATGTCTAGAGGGGTGTTCCCGTCCATCAGGATTGGGTTGATGCAATTCTTATATCACTGTACAAGGGAAAGGAGCCCAGGACCGACTGTGGAAGTTATCGTGGGATAAGTTTGTTGGAAGCGGTTAGCAAGGTATTTTCCAGAGTTCTACTCAATAGATTGTTAAAGTATATTTGTCCATTCGTCATTCCAGAAAGCCAAAGTGGCTTTCGTCTGGGCAGAGGAACCACGGATATGATCTTCTCTGCTCGGCAGTTGCAGGAGAAATGTACTGAACACCGTGTTCCGCTTTATCAGGTTTTTGTTGATTTGACTAAGGCTTTTGATACGGTGAACAGAAGTGCCCTATGGATAATTCTGGGGAAGTTGGGATGCCCACCTCAATTTCTACGATTACTCAGAGAGCTCCACACCAATATGAAGGCACGCCTGAACTTCAACGGATGCCTATCGGAACCGATATCGGTTGACAATGGTGTGAAGCAGGATGATATCCTAGCACCTACAATTTTTTCAATTTATTTTGCAACTATGTTATCGTATGCCTTTAGGGAATGTTCTCTAGGTGTTTATTTGCATTTCAGAACCACAGGTAGGGTCTTTGATCTTCGTCATTTTCATGCTTCTACAAGGACCGTTCAGCACCTGGTTCGTGAATTGCTTTATGTGGATGACGCCAATCTCTTGGTCCATGGTGAGAGGGATATGCAGGGTGTCATGGATCTGTTTTCGAGGGCCTATGCGTCTTTTGGGCTTACTATTAGTCTTAAGAAGACTAAGGTCATGTTCACACCTCCACCCGGTAGTTTGTATGTGGAACCAAATATTTTTGTCAACAACCAGAGACTTGCTGTGGTTGACACATTTGTGTATTTGGGTAGTACTCTCGCCAGAGATGGAACCCTGGATGATGAGGTCAACTATAGGATACAGCGTGCCACTAAGGCTTTTGGTGACTTAGAGAAGCGAGTATGGTTTGACAGGGGTATAACTATTCATACAAAGATCAGTGTCTATCAATCTTGTATTTTACCATCCTTGCTTTACGCTTCTGAGGCCTGGACAACTTATGGTAGACGCATAAAAGTCATGAAGAGAGTGCACTAGAAATTCCTGAGACACATTCTGGGCATCAGATGGAGCACTTTTATACCTGATATGGATGTTCTCATGCGGGCTGACGTACCTTGTATCAAGAAGTTGATTATACGTAACCAGATGAGGTGGGCTGGACATCTGACAAGGATGGACGATGATAGATTGCCAAAGCGTCTGTTCTATGGTAAAATTACACAAGGAAAGCGTCCACAACATAAACCGAGAAAACACTATACAAAAAAAAAGAAAAATCTGTCAGATATATCAGGTCTGTCGGAGGATTTCATGCAGAACCACACCTGTAATTTATGCGGTAAAATGACTTTATCTGGAGCTGGCCTAGCTAGCCACAAGCGTTCACATGGAGATCAATCTTTCTTTGATGGGGAAAACATTGCAGGGCACAGATGTTCTGTTTGCTCTGTGGTGTGTAAATCAAGTGGAGGTCTGAAGCGTCATATGAGCGTCCACAGTAGAGCAACACCAGTTGGCATCCCTCAATCTCAACTTAAGTGTGATCTTTGCAACAGACTGTGTAAGAGCAGGGCTGGTCTGAAGAGCCACCTTCGTTCTCACAGAAAATAGGAATTGATGCATCTTGATCACATCCCCATATATATGTATGTGTGTATAAGTGTATATATGTGTATATAATTAAAAAATATATATATATAAAAGATATTTCAAAAATACATGAAAATGAATGAGTAATCAACAATTAAGCAAGGGAAAGATGATCTTCTTCTGTCAAGAAGTGACAATCACCATATATATATATATATATATATATATATATATATATATGTATATATATATATATGTATGTATGCATGTATATATGTATGTATGCATATATGTATGTATGTATGTATGCATGATGTATGTATGTATATATGCATGCATGTATGTATGTATGTATGTATGTTTGTCAGGTCATGTCATATGCTACTGGTACCATGTAACTCAGTACTACCTGCCTCATGGTCGGGTCACTGGCGACTAAACTGGTCCTCCACTAGACTTGTTTGGTGAGGAGGGTGGCTAGTCTCCCTGAAGGATTAAAAACAAGACCTTCCAAAGGGCGAATGAACCCTTTTTCGGGGTCAACGGCCAACTAGCACTGTGTGTGTTTTTGTGTATGCATATATATATATGTGTTGGAGTGGAGAGGACTCCTGTAAGCCGGATTTTAAATGTCTGAGGGAGTGGCACTCGTCTGACAAGACATTGCAATCATCATATATGTATGTATATATGTATATATATGTATGTATATATATATATATATATATATATATATATATATATATATATATATGTATATATATATATGTGGACATATTATTTATTTATTATTTTTAAAAATAGTAATCTACGGACACGTTTATATATATATATATATATATATATATATATATATATATATATATATATATATATATATATATATAAAATAAAAATTACAATTAAATTTACCAAAATGATCCAAGATGGTAAAATTAAAGTATATTATAAATATTAAAGAATTAATATTTATAAAATTATCTCAGCCAGATGTAAAAGCTCGATAAAACCAAATAGGACATAGAGCTTATAATATGAGCAAATAGTTAATAAAATATGTTAAAAAACACTTTGAAATGAGTTAAAAACATATTTAATTTGAAAAGGAAACACTAGATAAATGGATAGTCCTTAATCTGCGGAGTTTCGAAGAAATACTTTCATTCTCATCAGAGGGTAGGAATTAGCATCGGATTTTGCATGCAGAAGTATTTGATGAAACAACAAGTAAGTCAAAGATCTTACTTGAAACAAAAAAAGTGAAGCAGAGGGAATATGGTAAAGAAAAAGGTGATTACACGTGAATGGATAGTCTGGTGGAAGATAAAAAATCCAAATGTAAATCTTCAAGAAAGTTTAAAGAATTTCCATTTGTACAAGTAAAATCCCAGGAAATCCCATATTTGGAAGAAGATGGTCCATAATAATCCAAAGGCATATATATATATATATATATATATATATATATATATATATATATATATATATTTATATATATATATATATATATATATATATGTATGTATATGTATATGTATATATATGTATATATATGTATGTATTTATATGTATATATATATGTATATATATATGTATGTATGTATATGTATATGTATATATATATATATATATATATTTACGATAAGTAATATATATTACGATAAGTAATGCCCCTGACCCACTTCCCATAGTAGTAGAGCAACGAAACTTGGCACAGTTTTTAGTCTTTCTCTACATAGGAACCACCCAGAGTTATGCATTTCTCCCATCGTTTGATGCAGCTCTGGAGACCGTTTTTGTAGAACACCCCAGGTTGGTCCTCCAACCACAACATGACTTCAAAAATCAAGGCTGCATCATCTGGGAAATGCTTTACTTTCAAAATCAACTTCATGGCTGAGAAGAGGTGCAAGTCAGAGTGTGCAAGGTCAGGAGTGTAGGGAGGATAGGGCATAATTTCATAACCACACACCCGTGCTTCTGATCTGGTGACATGCGAGTTGTGGACCGGAGCGTTGTCCTGCAGGAGGAGGGTACCTTTGCTGATCTTGCCCCGCCTCTTGATTTTGATAGCTTCCCTTAATTTTCTCAAAAGTGAAGCATAATAGGCTCCTGTAATTGTGGTACCCTTTGCCAGAAAATCTGTCATCACTACTCCATCCTGGTCCCAGAAGATTGTGAGCATGACCTTGACAGCGGAGAGCTGCACCCTTGCCTTCTTTGGAGGTGGTGAGTCCAAGTGCTTCTACTGCATTGACTGGGCTTTGGTCTCTGGATCATAGTGATGGACCCAGGTTTCATCCTGTGTTATCAGTCTTTTTGAAAAACTTTGACTCATCTTCTTGGCACATCTCCAAATTCATCCTCGAGCACTTGACGCGTTCTCACTTCTGGAATAGTGTGAGCAACCCGGGAATCCATCTGGCAAACACCTTATGCATATGCAAATGGTCATGAATGATAGTTTCCACAGACCCTCTACTAATCTTGACATCTTGGTCTATTTGGTGAATAGTAATGCACCGATCTTCCAAAATGGCAGCCTCAACTTGACGGACAGATGCCTCATCAATGGCAGAAGTGGGGCGACCAGGTCTGGGAGCTGTTTCCTCAGACTTCAGGCCATGTTTGAATTCACGATGCCAGCGTTTTACAAGGTCATATGATGGGGCATTATCGCCATAAGTTTCTTTCATTTCATCAAAAGTCTCCTGTGGTGTGCGTCCTTTCAAATACAAAAACTGGATCACTGCTTGACATTCAACAGGCTCAGTTTCACACCTGACAGTTCAAACACTTGTAAAACAGAAACCACAATTAGTTCAGAGCTGTAATTTGCCACATAACCCGTAGAGACATAAATCATTGCATATGCAAAATTTCAGCTAGATCAGACAACTGGAAGTGGGTCAGGGGCATTACTTATTGCACACCACTATATATATATATATATATATATATATATATATATATATATATATATATATATATATATATATATATGACGGTCTTAACCATGACACACAGAGCTAGAAATGCCGGTAATCTCCAAAAATACCGTTAGGGCTTACAACATGGCCGCCAGAAGAGTCACGTGATCTGGTTGATCCAAAACATGAATCGCCGTATTACGAAACCGGAAAACGCAAATTTAAAGCACACTTTGACAAACAAGCATAATAATTAAGTACAAAAACAGTTTTTCAATATCATAATAATAAATAATTTATTTAGAACGGTCATTTAATTTTCTGTTGAGAAACAATCACAGTTTGTTTGTTTTTTAAAACAGTGTTTATAAAAAATATTTTATTCAGAGTTTTTCATAAAAATGGTATTTAAAAAATGAACACCTTGTTTTAAATGGTATTTAAAAAATGAACACCTTGTTTTAAATAACAAGGTGTTCATTTTTTTGTAAGATGTGATGTTATAAAAATATGATGTAAAAAAAAAACAGTTTATATTTAAACGAACGTGCGTAGACATTTTGTAAACATTGTTTTTAAAAAATAAAAAATAATACTTCTATTATGTTTTAAACGACTGTAATAGTTTATTTTGGAAGTATATTTCATAAAGAAAATTGACAACCCACTTTAAAAACAGAAATTACGAGTTTTATATATTTTATTCGCAGTTTTTTGTTGGGGGTGTCAAAAATTCCGCCTAAAATTCTGATACACCTAGTCGACCACTTGTTTGTTCTGAATAAAATACTTTTTATAAACACTGTTTTAACTAAAAACAACCTAAGATTGTTTCTCAAAGTTTGCCTATTTTTATAACAACATTATATCAACAAAAAATTAAATACAAACAAATTGTGATTGTTTGTCAAAGTTTGCCTTCAAGGCTGCGTTTACCATTTGCACGATTCATGTTTTGGATCAAACGGATCACGTGATTCTTCTGGCGGCCATGTTGTAAACCCTAACGGTATTTTTGGAGATTACCGAAATGCCACACTTGTAAACGAATGCTTTTGTCAAAAGCTGGCTACGTCAACCACCTTAAGGCGCACAAAACTCCTGTTCAGGTCAACTTTGCACCTAATAGTCCGAACCAAACGATCTGTTTAATATGCAGCAAAGTTTGCAAGTCTACTGCTGGTCTGAGAAGACATGTGATTGTTCACAGGAATACCCTTCAACCTCCAGAGTGCAGACTCATCTGAGATGACATGGACGACGAGATTGGGAGAAGATGCAGCAATCATCATATATATATACATATATATATATATATATATATATATATATATATATATATATATATATATATATATATATATATGTGTGTGTGTGTGTGTGTGTATATATATATATGTGTATATATATATATACATACACACACACACACACATATATATATATATATATATATACTTGTTTATTGTTATATAAACATGCTCACATCCCGCTGCTACAAATAGCCACTTGTTTCAATCAAACAACAGATATCATTGATTGAAACAAGTGGCTATTTGTAGCAGCGGGATGTGAGCATGTTTATATAACAATAAACAAGTATTATCAGCTCTTTTTATTGAGAACTATCTAACAACCTCGTTGAATTCACTAGTCCATTACTTTTGAATAAAAAAAACGAGTATATATATATATATATATATATATATATATATATATATATATATATATATATATATATATATATACAGTTAATAAAACATGTTAAAAAGCACTTTGAAAAAAAGTTAAAAACATATTTAATCTGAAAAGGAAACACTTGATAAGTGGATAGTCCTTAATCCGGGGAGTTTCAAAGAAATACTTTCCTCCCATCTATATATATATATATATATATATATATATATATATATATATATATATATATATATATATATATATATATATATATATATATATATATTCCTTTTCAGATATATGCATATATATATATATATATATATATATATATATATATATATATATATATATACGTATCTTTCTATTAAGTATGTTTCTGTTAAGTTACATTATTGTTTCAGCTACTTGGCCGTTTTTTTTTTTGGCCGTCTCAGACTTTTACAGAATGCTACACACGGCCAAAAAAACGGCCGAGTAGCTGAAACAATAATATAACTTAACAGAAATGTACGGTAATAAAAAATAAAACGCATATTTGCTCTACAACAGTATTGAGCACTTTCTTCAGTTTTTATTAATTACCAGGAGGGCGGAAGAAAGAGAGGAAGGGAACAAGGGGAGGAAGGTGGGAGGGAGCGCTTGGTATGTCGGTAATGTTTTAGTTTTGAAGTTTAAGGAACTTGTGGGGGAGGGTCTGGAAAGTTGAAACAATAATATAACTTAACAGAAAAATACGGTAATAAAAAATAAAACGCATATTTGCTCTACAACAGTATTGAGCACTTTCTTCAGTTTTTACTAATTGCCATCTCCACTATATATATATATATATATATATATATATATATATATATATATATATATATATATATATCAATGGATTTATTTGGACTTATTTATCCTGTTCTTTCTTATTTTTTTTACATAGGAGTCAATCAAGGCTCAGAAGCCACTCGAGTATAAGGATTAGTGAGTGTACAATGGGATGATATCATAGTGATTTGATAAATTGGATTACTTAAGGGGAACGGTTCAACAAGAATTCGTTCACGTTGGACATAAAGATGACTAAATTGTAGTCAGATGGAAAGCAGTAAAAACGGAACAGAGTTCCACAGGTGTGCAGTTCTAAGAAATAAACTTTGTTCATGGAATCTACGTTTAGGTTTAGGAACAGATAAAGAGAGGGGGGAATTATTAATAGTCGTTTCAGGTAGACGAGTGTTTTTCATGAAAATTTGGAGCGGGGAGGGGGCCCATAGATTGGAGCTCAGCCGAGCACTTGCCATGAAAATAAGGATAAAGCAGAGACAAACTCGCAACGTCTCTTCTGTAAGGAAGAGAAAAGGGCACCCCCCCACTAGATTACGAAGTCTATTTTGAACTCTGTCAAGACAGGATAAGGTCTTTCTAGCAGCTCTTGCTCAGATGTACCAACAGTACTCCATCCTTGATTGGTTTGGTTGTTTTTGTTTTACGGCATATCAACCCTTTTCAGGTTATTTAATGCCGAATCCAGTGATTTTGAAAAAAAATTTTTTTAATAGAATATATATATATATATATATATATATATATATATATATATATATATATATATATATATATATTTTAAAGTCGTTTTCTATTTAACTCATAGTTGGGACCCTAACAGGTACAACGACTCTGGGTCAGAGTGGGCCTGGGAGCAATGGCAATTAAGGGGTGGCTCCACACTCCCCAAAGCCCTCAAGCTGAGGCCTCACTATCGGATATAGTTCAATAACCTCTTTCTCTACCATCAATAACAATGGCCAGTGACTCTTTATCTGAAAGTACATCTTTCAAACTCTTTGGCCTAACGTTCACAGGAAACATGAGTTGGAACAATTACATTGAGAGCATTGCCAGGACCGCTGTGAAGAAGGTAGTCTCTCTCTACCGTGCTAGAAAACTACTAACACCCGAAAACTATCCTGTACCTCTATATGGCCACCATTCGCCCATGTATGGAGTATTGCTGTCACATTTGGGCTGGTGCATCTGCTACTAGTCTCTCGCTCCTAGACAAGGTTCAAAAGAGAGTCGCCAATCTGATAGGTCCTGAACTGTCATCTAAGCTTCAGCCACTATCCTATCGACGAAATGTTGCACCCCTCTGCCTGTTCTACAAGTTTTTTTTTTTGTTTTTTTTACACGGTGGTCACCACTTATCAAGGCCCAGAAGCCACTCAGGGATAAGGGTTATTGCAAGTACAGTACGTTAGTGTGGAGATTTGATGAAGTGTTTACTTAAGGGGGTGGTTCATTAGGAATTTGTTAACATTGGACTTGAAGACATCCAAGTTGTAGTCAGGTGGGAAGCAGGCAGACGGAACAGAGTTCCACAGGCGTGCAGTTCTAAGAAAGAAGCTTTGTTGATGGAATCCACGTTTTCATTTAGGCACAGATAAAGAGTGGGGGAAATTTTTCACAGTGGATTCAGCTAGACGGGTGTTTTTCATGAAAGATTGGCGAGGGGGGACCAGAGATTGGAGTTCAGACGAGCACCTGTCATGGAAATAACGATAAAACAAGGATAAGCTCGCAACGTCTCTTTTGTGGGAGAGAGGTTGCAGGGTAGAGAAAAGGGCATCCCCCACTAAGCCACGAAGTCTATTTTGTACTCTGTCAAGGCAGGATAGGCTGCTTTTAGCAGCTCCTGCCCAGATATGGCAACAGTATTCCATCCTTCGACGTACTTGGCTTTTATATAGATAGAGTATTTTAATGGTGAATGCTCTGACAAACTGCAAGCACTTGTGTCCTCACGGCATAAACACCCTCGACAAACCCGACAGGCAGCTAAATCCCACCCCCACACTGTAGAGATCCCTAGATGTAAAAGGTATTTCTACTCCAGTAGTTTCTTCCCCAGAACCGCTAGACTATGGGATTTCATTCCAGGTCCCTGCATCCTCAACTGTACTGACGTGCAAAAGTTCAAGTGTAACGTGAACCGGCATCTTATTGCCCAACTCCTTACACAGTACCCCAGTAGCTGCTGACCCTGATAGTAGACCCTACACCAAAGTGGCAATGTGCCTTTTTTGGGGTGAAAATATAATTAAAAAATTGAAAAAAAAAAACGGTCATATCTAGGACCGCCATCCTTGGACGAACTTGGCTTTTACATAGGTAGAGAATTGCAGTGGGAAATGACAATACTATAATTAAATATACAGAAATGTATATAAGAAAAAGACCTGATTCGAAATCGGTAATTGTATCGGAATCGAGAAAAATACTGGAATCATCCCATCACACACACATCCACACACACGCGCGCGCGCACACGTGCGCACGCACACGCAGATCTATCTATCTATCTATCTATCTATCTCTCTCTCTCTCTCTCTCTATATATATATATATATATATATATATATATATATATATATATAGAGAGAGAGAGAGAGAGAGAGAGAGAGATAGATAGATAGATAGATAGATGTATATATAAGTGTGCTTGTATGTTATTTTATTTGTTTTTGTTTGCGATACGTTTTGAATAAATTCAATTATTTATACGAAAGTGCAGGTTTTCCTAAATGCGAGTTAGTAATAATTTTCCATTTTTCCAATTTGGTACACCCTCAAATGAGGAGCGGCATATATATTGTTTTTAAAATATAATTATCCACAGTATACGAGAAAACACGTGTCAGTGGATAATTATATTTTAAAAACAATATATATATATATATATATATATATATATATATATATATATATATATATATATATATATATAATGAACAAATGATTAATAAAACATGTTAAAAAACATCTTGAAAAAGAGTTAAAAACATATTTAATTTTAAAAAAGGAAGCACAAGATAAGTGGATAGTCCTTAATCCGCGGAGTTTCGAAGAAATACTCTCTTTCTCATCAGAGGGCAGGAATTAGCAAAATGCGGGATCGGATTTTGCATGTAAAAGTATTTAATGTAACCACAAGTAAGTCACAGATCTTACTTGGTTAAAAAAAAGGGTGAGGTAAGGGGAATAGGAGGTAAAAGAAAAAATGATAAAACAATTTCACATGAATGGATAGTCCGGTGAAGGGTAAAAAATCCAAGAATGGTAAAATCCAAACACGGTCGAATTAAAAACTATATATAACAATATTAAAACAATATATATATATATATATATATATATATATATATATATATATATATATATATATATATATAATTTAAAGGAGATTAGAACAATAGTCTAAAGAGCTGAGTGTATTTTAATGTAACAGTGAAATTACTAGTTTAATTAAAATATAGGAAATAGAAAGTGCTCATTGTAATTTAGATATATAATAAGCTCGATAGTTAAATGTCCTAGAGCTAATTCAATATTAAGTAATGTGATTGATAATTTAAAATTTAAAAATCAAATTATAATTAAATTAAAAATCCGTTTCATAAGAAGGAACAACAACAAAATCAATTATCTGTACGATCGTTTCGGAAAACAATGCTTTTTATTGTGGTATACATCAAGTTATGTACAATAATTATATATAGTTTTTTGATAAGCAAGGTCTCCTCATCAGCAAATTTTGAAGGGTTTTTATTGAATTTAAAAGACACCATAAATAAACCTAGCATTAAAAGTAAGGCAGATGAATCTGAAAAAATTGAAATAAAAGGTCTGGATTTAAAATTTATAAGAAAATTAATATGGGTTAGAGATAGAAATAAGTAGAGAAAAATATATATTTTTGAATTTACATAATAAATTTGCTTTAAAAATATATAGAGATATTTACCTTTTAATTTTTCGGGTACTCCTGCAGTATTTTACCCACCGATTTCACGATCTTAGCCGAGCGTTGATCGACATCCGTCGGAAAACGCCGGAACATGGCGAGCGGTACGATACTCTATCAGCCAATCAGGGCGCTTCAAACGAACGCGCAGCAGACGAATAATTTTCATTGAAATTACACACATAGCGTTTCATTTCAGTTATTTTATTGTTCAAAGTAAAAATACACAGCCTTTCATTTCAGCTATTTTATGTAGCGATAAAAAAAAACAAAAAAACCCGGGAGTTGTTGGAAACATATTTATGCGAATTTATGTGGAGACAAAAATTTGGACACAACCCTTTTGTCTCCATAATAAATCAAATCGCGGAAGGCTACCCGGTTTGGGAAGGAGCTTCTTCTTTCCATATCCTCTGAAAACCCTTTGCTCCCTACTTTGCCTCTACAGTCAGTAGAAAATCTTCCAGTCGGAACTAAAGATAAACAGTAATTGTTGTCCCTCCCTACAAACATTACTGAAAAAAAAAAACATTGTTGTTACTGTTTAATAACGTTTTGTTAAAAACAAACAACAAAAAAAAAACATTGAAGTGTTTATTACTGTTGCTTACCCCTCCCCCCCCCCGAAAAAAAAAAGCTATCGGAAAACAAAATGAACCCAAAAAAAAAAAAAAAAAAATATTCAACAAAATAAATTTATTTTACTTTAAAAAAACTTACGGTAAGTGTTTGTGATTTATTTTATCCAAATTTTTTGTATTAATTTTATCCATTTTTGTTGTGTGTGTGTGTAATATCTTTTCCTTGTAATGTTGTTGCTATTCACATACTTTTAGCGTTCTTGCACCGTAGCTCCGAATTCTCGGCTTTCGTCGGCGTTAACGCCGAAAGCGTTCGTCAACGCTCGGCTAAGATCGTGGAATCGGTGGGTAAAATACTGCAGGAGTACCATTTTTCGTTTTTTGAAATCAGGAACTGTGGTTAAAATAGTCATTTAGATGTTTGCTATAGCTTTTTATCTTATTGAATGATGAATTTTAAAAGGGGGGCGTATAAAAGCATTTAATTTTAGATTTTAGACTTCAACACTTTTTTCTGCTTTCATAATGAAACTTTATAAACTTTCACAAACTGTAAAAAACATTTTTATGCAAATATGATTCATCCATATTTGTAGTTTTTTTTAATGTATTAACCTGCAAAATTTATTGTATATTTTGCAAACCTCTTTCCTCTGATTCGAAGAATTGTATCTTTCGAAACTCTGCGGAATAAGGTCTTGCAAGTATATTTGTACTTTTTGTCAGATAATTAAAAATTTTGTATACCTTCTTTACAGGTTTGTAATGTTTCTTTAAAAGGTTGATTTAATTTTCAATTTAATTAAATTTTCCATGTTTATTACCTTTAGCAAATTAAGTGCAAACCTTTTATGATATTTGCTAATATTTTTCCTGCTAATATATCATGGGTTAAGGAAATATATATATATATATATATATATATATATATATATATATATGTATATATATATATATATATATATATATATATATATATATATATATATATATATATATATATATATATATATAATTATTCAATTATTAATTTTATCTTATATAAAATATTACATCTAATAATATTTTGTAAGACCGATAATCACTGGATTTACACACCAGTAGATTGATTGTATTTTACTATTCTGAATTACTAGCATGGGTTTCCGGCGTTGCCCGGGTATTTGGAGATGTATGTTGAGCAAAAAAAAACGGTCAATTTTTTTAACTTTGACCCCTATTATGACCCCTTAAAATTTATTGTTTTGGACTCAAATCAAGTTGGATTTATAACCCCGAACGACACTGGACTCCTTCCGATAATGGACTACCCAGGTTGTATCAACTTCTCTTTTTGTAAAATTTTCTCCATATAATTATCCACAACCACTCAAAAAACTATTTTCAATAATTGTGCTGAAATGCAAAATAGCGTCCATTCGCAGCTAAACATTTTGCTAACTGCAACTCATTTCCTCTGATGATATGAGCCATTGTTGAAAATCCATGGATTAAGGAAATTAAAATAACCCCTTCTATATATTCCTTTCGTCAAACAATAAATTCTTAAATCGAATATATGTCTCTATATGTTATTCTTTCAGAATTTAAAATTTAACCACAAAACTTATATCTATATATCTATAAAAGTGAACGTGTCTGTGTGTCTGTCTGTCTGTCTGTGTGTCTGTGTGTCTGTCTGTCTGTGTACATTTCCCTACGCAATAACTCTGTCAATTTTTAGTCTATAGACTCGAAATTTGAAATACCGGGTACTGAGATTTGGGAAAATCGATGTGACGGGTGTCAGCCAGAAATTTGGCTGTTAAGGGGTCAAATTTCAACGATTTGACCTTTAAGAAC
Organism: Euprymna scolopes; assembly: GCF_053919585.1. Classification (NCBI taxonomy): domain Eukaryota; kingdom Metazoa; phylum Mollusca; class Cephalopoda; order Sepiida; family Sepiolidae; genus Euprymna; species Euprymna scolopes. The sequence continues at coordinate 102,120,798 of NC_136527.1, read as the reverse complement.
TCTACCAAACTCCTCCGACAATTTTGGGTCTAGACACTTGAAATTTTAGATATAGGTTCCTTGAACCTGGATCTAACTTAATAAAGTGATTTGTTTTTTTGCTTTTTTTTGCACAGCATACACCTCCAAACACCCGAGCAACGCCGGGCACCCCTGCTAGTATATATATATATATATATATATATATATATATATATATATATATATATATATTAGTGATGGGACGATTCCAATGTTTTTCCTGATTCCAATACAATTACCAATTTTGTACTAAATTCCCGATTCTGATACAATAACCGATTCCGATTCTTTATAAATCTCTAAATATGTAACTATAAAAGTGTTATTCTGTCCTGATTAAAGTAAAAACCACATCTTAAATGTGCTTATATTTTCTCAAACACAAAAACCCATTTATGAGGGGGCGATCAAGCGATTTTAGTCTTACTGGAAGTTTAAATCAATAAATATTGATTATTTTATTATTACTGCAATCAGTGAACGATTTTTCTTAAACCAAAATCAAATAAAGATAATTTAAGGAATCGGTTTTGGTATCGGAAATTAGGCACAAATTTTTCTGATACTGATTCTGATACCCCAAAAAAAGCTCCGATTTTTCTTGATTCCCAATTCTGATTCTGATTAATTGTCCCAAAACTAATATATATATATATATATATATATATATATATATATATATATATATATATATATATATATATACGTTTTATTTTTTATTACCATATTTTTCTGTTAAGTTACATTATTGTTTCGGCTACACTAACCCTAATCATTATCATATATACATATATATGTTTAAAAGCGAAGTGGGGCATTTTTTTTAACCTTAAAAAAAAAGATCGACTATAATGACTTATCTAATTATAAAAACTTGCTTATTGATCACGCAAATCGATTTTGCAACTCCACGATCGAGTCCTCTTTTACCTGGCAAAAGAATCACTTTCTAGTAGCTAAGGCCCTTAAATCCAATCCAGATATTTATATCTCCCGGCTAGATAAGGGTTCTGGTGTCGTTATCCTTGATCGGACTGACTATTTGTCTAAGTTCGCGACAATACTGGACAACACCAGTAAGTTTATTAAATTAGGTGACCTTTCTTTCGATGATACCCTTAAAATGGAGGTTAAGCTGCAGAAATATTTTCTTCACCTCAAGAAGCGTAATTTTATTCCAAACGAGGTTCACCGCAGAATTAGACCAGTGGGATCACAAAGACCACGCATGTACGGATTACCGAAAATTCATAAGGTAGACGCCCCCCCCCTTCATCCTATTTTGTTGATGGTCGGTTCGGCGCAGCATGAATTAGCCAAATGGCTTGTAGAGATCTTACAGCCAGTTTCAAAACATTATTCGAGCCATTGTGTTTTGGATTCTTTTGAATTTTCTTCCCGTATCCGAGACTTAGAAATGATTAGTTCTAATAATTATCTTGTGCCTTTTGATATTTGTAGTTTGTTCACAAATGTCCCCTTGGACGAAACTATTGACATTTGTTGTGACTACCTATATCGTGGCCCTAAATCGTGTCCCCCCTTCCCAGAACCGGTGTTTGTTGAGCTGATGGAATTAGCCACGAAGGCTGTTTCCTTTAGCTTTGACAACTTGATTTACCGACAAGTAGATGGCATTTCGATGGGTAGCCCCTTAGGTCCCATTTTGGCTAATATTTTCGTAGGTTTTTGGGAAGATCGTCTTTTTACTAAGATCTCCCCGCCGTCTTTTTACACGCGTTACGGCGATGATACTTTTTGCCTGTTTCTCTTCACATGACGACTCTGTAATATTTTTGGATGTCTTAAATAGCTTACATCCAGCTCTCCAATTCACTATGGAATGCGAAGTCGATCATTCCTTACCCTTTTTAGATGTCATGGTATCCAAAGATTATACGAAGTGTTGCTTTGAGACTGATATCTACAGAAAACCCACCTTTACAGGCCTTCACATTAAGTGGAACTCTTTTACTCCACTTAAGAGGGAGATCAATCTCATTAAAGCCCTTACCCACCGTGCACTTATGATTTGCTTGACTTCTAAGTTAGATGCCGAATTAGAAAAACTACTTTCTTGATAATGGCTACCCCCGACATATTGTTAGTAAGATAATTTCTAACAAGGTCGGGGACTTTAATACTAATAGATTCATAGGCCCTTCCCGGTGTCCGATTTACCTAAAGTTGCCATGGTTGCGTTCAGTTGGTGATAACATCATCAAAAAGATTCTTCACCAGACCCATAATTGTTTCCCCGCCACTTTAGTCCGCCCTGTTTTTACCACTCGGAAATTCTTTTCTTCCTTTCAGAAAGATGTTTTGCCCACCATTCAAAGTAGTCTTGTCGTCTATAAATTTAATTGTCAGTGTGGAGCTGACTACGTGGGCAGAACGAGTCACAGATTGGATGTCAGAATTTCCCAACATGTCCCTTTATATATACAACAGGGTAGGTTAGACTCCTGCACGATCACGTGTTTCTGCTACCACGATCGGTGATCACCTGACCAGTTCAAATAAATGTGCGAGTGAGTACACATCGGAGTGGTTCTCTATTTTGCACAGGGCTAGGTCTGTTCAACATCTCGGATTCTTGGAGGCCCTTACAATAAACTGTTGCAGACCTGTTCTTTGCAAACAGATGGACCACATACGTTCGTTGAACGTTTTTAAACAGGCGCCACCAGATTAATTTCTACGCAGTGTTTTTCCCCCTCTCATAGAAATTACTTCATGCCAACATTACTTCATTCCGACATTTACTTCTGAAGACAGTCGGTGAAAAGTACTTCAAGTTTCTTCACCGTTCCCCCTTTTCTTTTCTCTTTCTCCCCCTTTTAGTTCACCTTATTCCTTTTTCTTTTAGTCGATCCTGTTTCTTTTTACATTATAATCGATCTTTTTTTTTAAGGTTAAAAAAAAAATGCCCCACTTCACTTTTAAACTATTACAATTCTGTTGTACTTCGAATTTACTAACATATATATGTATATGTAGACATATATATGTATATGTAAGAATATCTATATGTATGTGTGTATGTATGTATGTATATATGCATATATGTGAATGTATATGTATGTGTATATGTGTGTATGTATGTATTTATGTGTATTTATGTGTATGTATATATGCATGTGTGTATGTACATGTATGTATGTATGTGTATGTATGTGTATATACGTATGTATTCTGTATGTATGTATATATGTACATATGTATATATGTCAGTATGTATATCTATATGTATGTGTATATGTGCATGTATGTGTATCTATGTATGTATGTGTATGTATGTATACGTAACAATCTGCCCCCCCTCTAGCTGCCACTAAAACCCTACATTATACATACGCCTTAGTAGTGGAATCCTTAACCTCAAGTTCCTAACTTTCACATACTAACCGCCTAACGGTCTTCGCTAAACATCTATACATTTCTACCCCTGACATACATTAGAGTTCATTCCTATCCAGTTTGGTATTTACCAGCCAAAGTATGCACTCGGATGCAAAGCGATCTTCATTACATAGCAATTGCCTCTTCCTAGATGGTTCTGCAACAAACTATATTAAACCAAGCCGATACTCCCTGCCATGCAAAACTCTCTATGACTCTTAAATGAAAACTCAAACTATCTCCCCCTGAATAGTGGAAACACTGACAACTCCTATTTGCATCTACTGAAAACTCGCCCAAATATATATTACTTAATTATACATACGAAATACACCATAACCTAAAATGTACCTCCAGTTACACCCTGAGTGTACTGCACCTACACCCTAACCTCCGTAAACTTAAATATACAGTGACTGGGCAAAATTTCTTAGCTCAATTCCTAATACCTACTCAAACTATAACGTTATCCTGAACCCAAACTAACATAAAGTTATAAAAAAATATAAAAAAACAAATGAAAAAACCTAAGGTAAAAGTCCTAATCTACACTAACACTTTTCTAACAAGCCTCCCCTCAAAACTGCTCCCACTGCATGCCCCTAAATAACTTTGAGGAGTGTAACTATTCATTAGATATATAACCTCTACAAACTAACCCTGCAACATTAACTAACCACGCGGGGTCGCAGAAATACCTGGAGTAGGACCCAGGCACGGAGCAAACCCTCTCAGGGCTGATGGACCCAGTAGATCTTCCCAGATCACCCGTCTAGGAGAAAGAAAACTCTGAAACTAAACCTAAGGGGAGGGAGGCCTCTCCAGTCTTGGACGACAACCTTCCTAGAGCTGGTGACTCAAACAAATTACCGGTCTGCAAACCTAAATTGCTTAAGGAGTAGATAGGCTCTGTCTATCACCGGCTTGGGAGTGCTTGAGTACCACGCATGTGCAATTAGATTGGAGTGATCTTCTTCTGATGGGCTGAGGGTACCGGATTGACAGTTCCTGGCTGCTGTTTCCGACTGGTAGTACAGAAGCCCTAACTCTTTGGTAGCACTTAGAGCGGCTGCTCCATCAACAGTTGTATAATATCGGGTTGTTTGTAGTGCCATGTCGCGCATGGAAAGGGACCCTGCACTCATCCCCGATGGGCTTACCTGAGGCCACAGTCCTAGTTGAAGAAAAGTCAGCCAATGGTCTGATTGTGTTGCATGTCTGATATCCTGCATAACCTCTTGTTCAGCTCCCCCTTACCTAACTGAAACTCTTTAAAAACATGATGACACTACAATCAAAAAATAAGCTCAAACCAGGCCTAGGGACAAACAAATTCAACTTGCCTCCTCCCTTGAGGCTTGTATTCACTAACATCCGTGGGATTAGAACTAATTTAGCTGATGTTGAAGCATTTCTCCTAACAAATACCCCGGATATCTTAGCACTAAGCGAGAATAACCTACACTCCTCCATCCCCTCTAACTACTTTAACATGCCTGGCTATCTCCCACTCTGCCGTAAGGACTCTGACAGACATATGCACGAACTTGGAGTCTACATTCGTAACACCCTCCCCCTGACTAGAGAAACAAACCTAGAAAGAGACGATCAAGCCTTTATGTGCTTTAGACTAAACATACAACACAACATTAGCTACTTTTATTTTCTCTCCCACTCTCCCTCGACCCAGGGCTTCACCATAATAAACAAAGTCTCTGACAGTATAGACACAGCACTCTCCCTCGACACTAGTGCCCAAGTCCATATATTTGGTGACTTTAATGTTCACCACAAAAACTGGCTTGGATTCTTTACTCACACAGATGCAGCGGGCAGCACAACACATAGTTTTGCTATATCTCACTCCCTATCACAAATGGTTACTTTTCCAACCCATTTCCCTGACCAGGAAGAACAACATGCATCACTTCTAGATCTGTTTCTGATGACAGTTCCCGATGATTGTACAGCGAATGCCGACAGCCCACTCGGGAACGCTGACCATGTAGTGATAATGGCTGAAATCGCCCTAAATTCTAGACCCAAAACTGAAGAGCCAGTGCTCAAAACAACGAGAT